>NC_054574.1:509132-600850 GCF_017654505.1 Polyodon spathula | reverse complement strand
AAGATTGTTCGTTTGTCTCCTCCGTACATATTAGCAGTCTCAGCATTTGAATCTGTGTTGTTAGGGGAAAATAATTTTACTGCCACTAGGGATGGAGTCCTACTGATGAAATGCCCTGTAGCAGCAGTGTGGGCTGTAGATATTTGACACTGCCTGTCAGTAATCCTGCATCTCAACTCCAACCCTCAGGGGTATGCGGACAAAGCCAATCAGAAATTCAGGGAGATCTCTGGCCACACAGGGCCTTGTAAAGCGAACAGAAAGATTCTGAAATCAATGCAGTCCACTAAGCACTGGCTTCTAGATTGTTGGTCTCTGCCATGGTCATTTATCTAAGTTCAATAATGAAATCCTATTTTGTGCCTCACACATACCACTGCAAAAGCAAACACCCATGTTAACATTCAACAAGCCTTTAATGGAAGTTGTGTGTGGGGTCTCTTACTGTCTCTATAACTGGACGAGAGGACTGTGAAGCAAAGCTGGCTGCTTACAATTTGCAGAATTATTTCTGATGTAATAGGAGCTGAACTGCACAGTATTAACACTGTTCATTATAACCCACAAGCACTGCCACTCGAAACAGAAAGTGATATTTCAGAACAACGCTGCACCTTCTATGAACACAATCTGTGTACAGCTGTTCTGATCCATTCTTAATAAAAGTTGTCACTGTGTGATTTATAATTGAAAACACAGCTCTGCAGCCTCCCTGGAAATGTATTGGAATGTCACCTACACACAAAGCAATGATGTGGGATGTCCAGCCCTGCTGTATTTATTTTGTATTCAATCCAGCTCTTTCCCAGATGAAGGGGTCAGTAGTTTGTAGATTTAGATAAGACAAGGATTCCTCGGTGGGTTATATGTCATCAAACTGACCCTCACAGATGTGATGGCTCTGCAAATGCAGCTGAGAATAGTGTTAACTGCTTACAGCCAATCATATCAGTGAGTGTGGGTGCTGGGAGCTGCATGACAGCCTGTACCAGGAGATAGTGGATTTAATATATGTATATTTATGGTAATGATCACCTTAATGCAAGAAACACATTAGTATAAAGAGGTGCTTTTATGGTTTCAGGAATCAGCTGTTTATTTATTCCCTCAGTGAAATAGTACATTTTCTACATTCTTTTGAATACATCATTTGCATTATGGTGCAATGCTGTTGATAGTAATCTTAACAATACTGTAATAATAATAATAATAATAATAACAATCTGTGCAATCCAAACGAGCCTAGTCAAAAAATAATAATAAAGTGTTGTTTTAACCAAGCAGTTATTCTTAAAATAATCAAGGGGCAGAGGGTTAGGACATGCAAAGGATTTCTCAAAGCTCACTACAGGGTAAGTAAAAGGAAATCCCTCACTTTTGATTAACTGGATATTAATTAGGTGTTTCTAGTTTGCTCAACAAAATATAATTAAAAAACATTCTTTTAATCGTGATGATGAATAAGAATTGTGATTAAGGCCCCATTTTTGCAAACGCGGATATGAACGCGCTTGCCGCTGCAGTATTATGTTGTTTACGGTAGGAGCTCTCCGTGGTGCTGAAGTTATCCCCAGTGCTGACGCTAGGAGCTGTTCTTGGTGCTGAAAGAGCGCGGCAGCTCACTGCTCAAGGTGCTGCTAGCATTCCAAACCAGCAATCCGCTTAGAAGCGTTCAAATTAAACATTCTCTACACCTCGCAGCAGCTGATTCAATTACAACAGTGCTCGCCGGCCGACTCGGACCTGCTTACCAGCACTCTCGATGCGTCTTTGTTTTCTTGCATCCCTCAGAGAGTGACTGACTCACTCTCTTCCTCTCCTACCTTCGTGTCTTTTTTTTGTTAATAAAGTATTGTTTATTTTATTTTATTATTTTTAAGAGGGACGCGATTCTATATGACGGGAAGCTCCTGAAGCAGACATGTGTACGAAGAGAGATTACAGTCTTACGATGCATGCTGCGCTGTTGATTCTGGGTTGCCTACAAACATGGGTTTACGGTCAAGGTAAGATTTCTATGTAAATTTTATTTCGATTCCAGTAAAGCACGGTCTTGTTTAAGCTCGGATATGTGTGTGTGGACTGAGTCGCGATGTGTGTCTGTGTTTTGCAGACACTTTATTTGTGTCGGGTTGCGCTTCTTCATTCCACACAAGGCGGGTTGTGGGTTCCACACACGGCACACGCACACAGATGTATTGTTAGAGTTGTGTCTGCCTGTAAGACTACTGTACGTTATTGGCGGTGTATTGCAAGTACAATGAACGCTGTTTTCTTCGCTGTACTATATCCATCCCAGAAAGAAGAGGGTTCCCTCTGGTTAAAGTAAAACGCAGAACTATAATTATAAACGGGAGTTGCTTGACTAATTTCCCTCATCTCTCGTTAAAGTATTGCCCAGGGCAACTCATAATTACTTCATCTCACTAATCTCTTTGTGTAGGGAACGAAAGGACACTTTATCATTCATTATAACTGAAGTAATGTAATCTCATTTTTTGTTATGCAATTCTTAACAGTGTGATGCTTTCTCTGACTCCCCTGTCAGTATATGGAATCAATTACTGTATATCCACAAGCAATATATGCTGTATCTATCTATCTATCTATCTATCTATCTATCTATCTATCTATCTATCTATCTATCTATCTATCTATCTATCTATCGATCGATAGATAGATAGATATTCTGCTGTTGTGTGAGACCGGTGCTCGAATTTAAAGTGACGAATTTAAAGTGAGTAATAGAACGCTAGCAACTTTCATCAAAGTTCTGTAAAGAGAGTCCAGCAGGTACAGCGAGCCATGACCGACTAACAATCTCTTTCTGTGCATCGCACAACTCAAAGGGTGCTAGCTGCTACTGCTGATGATGTGTCTTTACATATATCTGTACATCTACATCTACAAAAATATAGAACTCTTTTTTGTGTTGTTGCAAGCAACAGAGGTAGCTGTTCCCTAACATTTGCGCAACCACGGAGACTGTGTTTTTTCCAAACAGTACCGTATTCCTGAGTCTCGGTTTAGCACAGCGCGAAGCAGCCGCGCCGCTCCTCTCCACGTTGCTGTTGTTGCAGAAGCCTTTCCGAAGAGGTTATACCAGGCGAAGGTTTCGATCCCGGCAGCAGTACAATCGGAGATAAGGTCCTTATTCTGCTCTCTCCGTGTCAGATATACAGGACGTGGGCTCGAGCGTCGTGTGTAATCCGAAAGCGGTTGATTAAAAAATGCGTCATATGGAAATGCATCTACGAAGGGCCATCGCTGCTATCCAGCATGTAAGCAGCATTTACTAGGTATGGTTATACGCGGGGATGGCGGTAAATGAGTTGTGTAAGGCGGTACTGCTGGGGGTACCATCTTACAAACGAGAAAGAACAAAACATGAACATCTTTTACAATTAAAAACGAGTAACATGAAAGCAACGGAGAAGGAACCCGATAACAATACACGATATCCATTCATGTATTTTACATTTGGGTTAGTACTAACTACGGGTTAGTCCAGTTTTATATTTCTGATATTATTAATAACAATTTATAAATTGAGGTGCCACGTCTAGCGATAATATATGGATGTATTACATGATATGCATGTATTAATAATTCGTATTCTGTATGTGGCACGCAGTGTGCTTTGTGACGATGCTAATAAAACAATGCAGTGTGATGTTGCTGAGTGCTTGTGAGGTGCAAGATTTTATCCACACTGAGTCGAACCCTGTTCATAATGAAGTTATATGTGCCACAAGGCTGAAGGCTTGATAATTACCGGACAGCCCGCACGCAAGTCCACGGAATAAATCAATCACTTTGCTCTTCCTGCTAGTACTGTTCTTATGATCATGCCTGTTGCATGCACCCGATTTTGAAATGTCTGATTCGATTCTTATGGAGTTTCGAGGGCGTTCTATATCATGTAGAACCTTACTGTCCGTTCGATCTGTCCCACAGAGCCTCGTTTTGGGTTCTGAACAGAATGGTTACACCCTGTACATCAATACAGGGTTCAATAGAAATTCAGCGGGATCTTAATTCATCCCATATACTAATGCTTCATATGAGGAACCCTTGAGCAAGTGTATTATTATTATTATTATTATTATTATTATTATTATTATTATTATTATTATTATTGTCAAGCCAGAGGAGAAGCTTTAGAAATATATTGGGCAATATATAATAATAATAATAATAATAATAATAATAATAATAATAATAATAATATTAACAATAATGCATTTGATGGAGGCGGTTCTTTCTTTGCTGTTACTCCACCTATTTTAACATCTTTTCTTATTCCATTTATTCCTTATAGTGCCCAAACCACTACTCGCACTCCTGCCAGCTGACGACAAAGAGTTTAACATACATTGAACTATTACCACTAAGGTATTGTTACTGTTACAAGGCAACATGGTTCACTTGCTTGCAACTACCATCCACGTATTATTTCTAATATGTCTTGGCTGTATTGTACTCTGTGATTTATCAAGTAAGCAGTGGGAGAATACAACCCATTTAATTGCCTGTTGTCTCGTGCATCGCACTGTATTTAATTGTACACAAAGAACAAACAGTTCATAGCCTGTTTATATTGTGTTCCATAAATTGCAGGCCAATTAAAACAACAGTCTCCCAGCATGAGACCGCAGTGCAAATTGAATATAACTCATATTTAGTAAGACAGTAACCTTTAGCATGCACAGTGTGGACTGCAATTATCCAAGACCTACAACAGGAGAGTGGGGGAGAAAAGGGGACACTGACGCTGCATTAGTAGGAAACTGTCTTTTTGAAGAATTTATTCTCTCTGATCCGCAGATCTAATAAAAGAAAAAAAAAAACACATTCTGTTCAAATATATGTGTTGGCAATTTCTCAATCAATCCAGCTTCACACTGCTGTGTAATTGATCCATGCGGTAGCTGCTTTCAAAACCGGCAAGCCTGTGCTTTCTGCATTAAAACTGAAACCTCTGAAATACTTAATAAAAACAGAGGTAAAAGCAATGCAAAGAGGCAAAGACTAAGCTCTAAACTGCCTTAAAAGAAGCGCTGCAAATCTAAGGAAAATCACTTGCATAATAACACACAGTGTAACGCAGCATGCCTACCCAGTGCTGTATTCATTTCTTATCTGGCTCTTTATTCAAGGGGCTGTACACTGCATGCATGACACATGTAAAGCTTGTGTCAACGGCTTAGCCTTATTATTAACTTCCAGGGTGTGCCCTTGTATCAGGCATCTTGTGCTCCTTAACTAACGCACACCTCTGTTAACTCGTACAAAACTTGGTGCAGAATTTAAATGAAGGAGGCTAAAAGCACTGCAATAAAGATACACTGTATCAAAAAGCAAACCAGTTTTAAATTCACAATTAAAAAGGCTAAATAGGGACTGTGTTTTAGATAGGCGGGCAACTTAAAGGACTTGCATTTTTCAGCTGGCTTTGGAGAGGCCTGGCCCCATACTGTGTCTGGGCTGAGCAGCTGAGCTCCCCAGGGTAAACATCACAGATTGCAAGTGTCTGTTTACCTGCTTACAGTAGTTACTGAATTAACTAAGGCAAACCCCCGCTGTGCCACTGGAGTCACTGCCTCTTCTTGCTCCAGGTGAGCCATGACCCTGACATTATTACACAGTGCAGGGAGCGAGTCGCCTGCATTCACAATCCAGCCTGCCCCTGCACCTCCCCTTGTCTTTAACTCAGCCAGTAGAGTGCTCTGTGATGGGAGTAATGCTGTGGTTATCTTGCAGGATTTGGACTAGCTCCTGCAGCGCATTCCGTGGAGACCCTCCTCCCCTCCCACCCCAATACAGTTACCCTTCACTGCACTGCTCTCTTAAACCCTGATTTGATTGACTTTGGTAAGATATCATATCCTAGCACTTACAGTACGCTCCTCCTTTAAAACTGAATTGCTGAAAGAAAGAGATTTGCCTTTGCAGAGTTAAACAGGTAACAGTGATAACAGATTTGAGGATCTGATACTGTATGCACTGTAATTATTCAATGCGTGCAACTACTTCTCCCACTCAATGTGCAATACAAGAGTAGGCAAATACTACCTTAAATAGCATCTTGAGTAACTGCAAAGATCCCTTAAGCCTTGTTCGTCTTGCTCCTTGTCAGGGAGTAGATTAACGACCTGCGAGGTGCACTGTTGCAGCTTTTACAGCTCTGACGATTATGATTTCAGCTCTTTAATATTGACCAGTATTGACCGGCCTGAAACTAGAGCGCTGTAAGAAATGTGACCCCAATAGGCCCTGGCAGGCATCCCCTCACTCACCTTAAATCTGACTGCATCTGAGGCTCATCTCCCCACTCAGCACTGAAACCGCCTGGCTCCTCTCCCTCCCACGCTCTTGAATCACGTTAGAAGTGAATGTACTGTGCCTGAACAAATAAAAGACAATGTTTAAAAGGGAATGCGTATGGTAATGACCTCACTATTTAGGGTTGTTTGCACTGCTCAAATAAACACAGCCAAGTACAGTAAGAAAGAGCCATCAATTTTTTGTTGTTGCTTGTTTTCCATGAGAAAGCTATCCAGAGGCAGTGTTTGAACCACACATGATCAATGACTCCCTCCCTCGAGGAGAGACTGATCCTCGTGGAGAGAGGAGGGTGTGTGTGTGTGTGTGGGGGGGGGAGGGCGGTTGTGAGATTGAGCACATTGTCAATCACTTGGCATTGGAATTGATTTTGGCTCGATGAGTACAATCTCCTGCCAGCTCACAGGAATGGCAGCTTGCCAAATTGTAAAAGTCCAATTTCAACACGCTGATTTTTTTTTTTCCTATTCATTGAGAAAGCTCTTGACCTGAATATGTCATCATCTATATTCTTTTCTAATTGTTTAGATTTAGTTTTGCTCTGATGCTGGTATGGCCATGGGGGTGTTGGTTGCTGAATCGCAGATGGGCTGCGTCACAATCACACGGCTGATCTTTGCTCCCGGATGAAGGTCACTACAATGCGTCACAGAGACATGATTTCACTGGGGTTTTTTAATTTTAATGGCCACAATTTTAAAGAGTCTCCAGTTCATGCTTTAATATGAATAATTTTTTCTTTGAATGATCTCATTTATTCACAGTATAAATCCTGCCACCCGACCAGTTAATTGTAATGAAATATAATGAATAGTCGATACAGTAGTTCTTATACTATCAACTATATCCGACTGGCTCTTTATGAAGATGGATTTTTATGAAACCCCAAGAAACTGACGTGCTGCTGTTTAAGGGGTGACCTGGCAACAATGGAGCCTGTGACCCAACCCTTTGTAAATGTGATATACCGATGTCTTTTTCTGCTCATTAAAAACATGTATAGCACATTTTTCTTTGATACTCTACGCTCAAAATGAAAGAATCCTCTTTATGAGAGATGTGTGCATGTCCGGAGATCACGCTGAAGCATGTTTCAACTCAGACTGGCATGTGTTGGGCAGAATGGGGAACCAAACAGCCTCTGAACTCCGCTGCAGGAGGGGATTCATTCTGTGCAACACTGGACACTGACGATGTCACAAGGCATAGGAAACGAAAGTCCTTAACTCCCAATTCTGGGAACTTATAAGAATTCAGTTTTCCCACAATTAAATGTGCAGATCTTATTTTTGGCCTGTCCATACACTGCGCTTTGAGAAGACCGGGCTCTTGTGAGGGTATTCAGTAGGGCTAGCCAATGTTTAATATCAATAGCAGGGTTTTTCACAGTGGATACAGAGGTGTGGTTCTCTTTTGTTGGTACTGTAACTGACTGAGGATTTTAAAAAAAATAACAAAACCTCAGTGGGGGTTCAGCCAAAAGAAACTTTAATAAAATAGTTCAGTGGAATTGTTTCACCCAGCTGCTCAGCTGTAATAATAATTCACCCACACCCTCCCTCGCTCCCTCCCTCCCTCACTCGCTCGCTCGTTCGCTCAAATGCTTTTTTTTTGTTCTCTGGAATTGCTGATCCATTTACTTTGCTTATTTTCAATCCAAGACATGTTGACTTAGGATTGTTTGAAAGGCCCTTATAACGATGCAACCAACATTCACAAATCATTCCCATCATTATTGTGTTAAGCAATAGGTTATTCCTCTCTATCTCTCTCTATCTCTCTCTCTCCAACTGCACTGGGAAAAGTAATTTTCTCTCTGCGAGCTGGTGCAATCAGTGTTGCTTCATGGCGTTAGAAAAAAAAGGACAACCCTTTTAATTAAACGGCATGCTCTCGAGTTCTGATGATGATGATATAATGCAGGGATAGAAAATGTTCGACACCTGTTTTTGGATTACTAGTGATTAACCTATTCCAGGGTCGTCCCCGGATTCATTACTGCGCATTCAGCTCTTCTATACCGTCCTAATTGTTTTTTTGTTGTTTCAACCTGTTCAATTGCAAATTAGTATTGTGGTACAAAAAACTCCTTCCAATCACACACACACACACACACACACACACACACACACACACAACACACACACACACACACACACACACACACACACACACACACACACACACACACACACGCACACACACACACACACACACACACACACACACACACACACACACACACACACACACACACACACACACACACACACACACACACACACACACACACGCTCGCACGCACACACACACACACACACACACACACACACGCACACACACACACACACACACACACACACACACACACACACACACACACACACACACACACACACACACACACACACACACACACACACACACGCTCACACACACACACGTTGGTACGTACTATATTACGTCCTAATGTACAAGGACGTGGACTCTGTGGTTGGTGTGTGTGACACACAAACACACACCCACACACAACACACACACACACACACACACACACACACACACACACACACACACACACACACACACACACACACACACACACACACACACACACACACACACACACACACACACACACACACACACACACACACACACACACACACACACACACACACACACACACACACACACACACACACACACACACACACACACACACAACGCACACACACACACACACACACACACACACACACACACACACACACACACACACACACACACACACACACACACACACACACACACACACCACACACACACACACACACACACACACACACACACACACACACACACACACACACACACACACACACACACACACACACACACACACACACACACACACACACACACACACACACACCACGCACACACACACACACACACACACACACACACACACACACACACACACACACACACACACACACGCACACACACACACACACACACACACGCACACACACACACACACACACACACACACACACACACACACACACACACACACGCACGCACGCACACACACACACAGAGGAACCAAGTTCTCAAGCAACGCCTGTGAGGTCCCCGGCACTTAGAAAGAGTAGCCGACTTCAGGGCTGAGGAGCTCAGCTGATTTATTACATTTTCTGGAAGTTGATAGATGCAAAAAAACTCACATTGGATTTCTCTTTTTAATAGGAAAGTTGAAACAAATTGCACTGCAACAATTCTGTTTCCCACGCAAGAGATTCTTTGTGTTTTTTTTTTTTTTTTTATTGATTCTGCCGTTAGAGAAACAAAACATTAGTCCAGCCACAGCTTAGCCCGCCCAGTCTGTCAGTTTACTGGTTTTTCTATCAAGTGTCTCGGCCTGGCTGACTGTGTGCACTTACTAATTGGGACTAGCACCTGCTTGGTATGTAGAGGAGCAGCTACTCTGTAATGTTAGACACCCATCGCCCCGTCCTCCCCCTTCATTTTCTGTGCCGCGTTCCATCGAGAAAGCACTTCATCTGGGGGGGGCGACAAGGAGGCGACAGTGCCTTCTCAAGCCACACACAAAGACAGCAGGTAATGATCTGTGTAATGTGTTTAGTATAAAGCCTTGCTACTTGGAGCACATAGTGACCTAAGCACAGATCAGGGAAAGTAAACACATTTTGAGTCGCTGAGGGAGCTAATGATGCTGATGAGGAGGGAAATCAACAATGGTATATGGTCAAGCAGAGACAATTCAAAGGCAGAGATGAAAGGCGGCCTGTGCATCTTGATTGTGTGTCTGCTCTCTTTATTTTTGTGCTGTCGTGTGTCTCTACTTCACAGAGACAGTTGGCGTTGGTACATACAGTACTCCACAGTGAGGGCTATTGAGCTACTGATCATTCGCTGAGAGTGCACACTGTACCCACCAGGCTCGGATTGCTCACTGCTCAGAATGCATGCAGATTCTGTCACCTGCTGGCGAGATGGGATGAGATTAATATCTCTATAACCATGAATGCTGATGTCAGTAGATCTAAGCAAAAGCTTTAATCAGAAGTCATTATAGTTTTGGACATGGTCAACTCCATGAAAATATTCTCTTCATTCTGTCCTGGCACCAAACCAATCACATGGTTGTAAAAATGCCAATATGTATTTAAACAAAACAAAATAAAAATGAATGTATCTATTCTCAAAGTGAATTTCAAAATGTTAGAAATCCTGTAAACCCAGTAGTTGTGGAGGTCATCCTTGTGAGGACACCTCAGAAAACACCAGCTGCAGTGAGAATGACCATTGGATTCTTATACCACTGGGCTCCATAGTGAGAGCTGAGGCTTTGCCAATGGAGCTGTTTTAGCAGCTGCATCATTTCTGTCCCACAACTCTAACTAGGTCAGGACTGAAACAATTTTACACTCCCACTTCATTTTTTTTTTTTTCCCAACAGAGACAGATAGAGCGTGTAGGAGTTGGAACTCGGAGTATTTCAGCTCAGAGCCCCGCACTGTAGCCATTGTTTTCCTTCTTTGACGTGATAATTGCAAACAGCAAAGCACAAAGAGAAACTAATGTTTTATTTGTTATCGTCATTGTTCCTTATTTAAAATATGATACCAAGAAAGTTCAGACGTGTGTATCACATCATTATCAGGGCCAGCTGTATATACGCATTCTAAAAAGCGTCATTACTGAACTTGTCTGCATACGTCGGGATTGCAAGTATTTTCACACTTTTTTGTATTATTAGAATTGTTTATCAATATCATCTAATAATGGCACTAGCACGAGTCACGCTTGCAAATTTTCCAAACCCCAGTACCCTGTTGAATCTCGACAGCAGCGCGGGGTGTAAAACAAACCATAGTGACCCCCCGGAGTGCAGAGCAATGCAAAAAACAAAACAAACAAAACAAAAACCCGCGACAAGAATAAAACAACGGAACAGCAAACAAATCAAATCAAATCTCTTCCAGACAAGGCCCTGTGTCAACGTGCTGGCAATAAATATGGTTGTTTAGCACACACTGGGTACGAATTTACACTGCAGGGAAAATAACATGCCTGAGCGCACATACATGTAGAAGGAAGGGCAGGCAAGATACCCAGTCTCTCACACTCGCTCTGAATTTCAATTCATAGGCTGGCAGTTACAACAGCACGGATTCCTCTTTCTCTTCATCTCTCCTGCTGAGGAGGGCTTGGGGAGAGGAGGAAGATGAGCACTCAGAGGCTTCCAAAACCTGAAGTGCTTTGTCTATTCTAATCACAGTAATCCATCCTATAGAGGGTTGCGGTGAGCCAGGGCAGACATACAGTAGGGGCGCAAGGTGGGACTACGCTCTGGACACGGGGAGAACGCGCCACCATGCCGCGTAATAATAATAATAATAATAATAATAATAATAATAATAATAATAACAATTAGTTCACTGATTTGGAACAATATGACTGAATCCGCATCCTTCAATATCCTTGCTGCGGTTTTGTAAAGAGCCGGGGAAATAAATCCAACCCAATTAAAGTATTTGGCTACTAGGTGTCTCTTCGTGTTTTATGCACAAGTAAATAAACAACAACGCTGTTCAGGGAGAAGTTAATTCATCTATTGGGCAACATCATCTCAACAGCACCATTCATGACTTAGTTAATTTGTTTTTATTGCCTGCGTTTTGATTTTTTTCTGAGAGCAAAAACATTGTCTCCGAGTACTATAAGAGACGCTGACCGCCATGTTCTCGAGGGGTGTTGCAAACGATGTTCTCAATCTGGAGAAGAAAAAAACAACAACTTTTATTTGCATTTCTAATTGTGGTGCTTTAAAGACCAACATGCGACCGCCAAATCATTCGAGTAGACTGTCAGTGTTTACAATTGATAGCAGCACCCTTCTCAAGATAACACCCTGCACGGTGCAGCCCTTGCTGCTGCTTGGCTCAATCCACTGCGAGGAATGCATCGGTCAGATAGTGAGGCATACAGAACTGGAGTGCAGAATGTTTAAGACGTCCAGATGTAGATGCTGTGAGAATATTAACAATGTGACTGCAGCAGGCGCCAGTGCCTAACTACAGGCGCACCTTGCAGATTTAGTGCCTGCTGCGTAACAGGACACTACAGAACCACGGTCAGTTCAGTTTCAGCTGCTTGTGTTTGATACAAGAGTGAACTCTGAAACCACTTGATTAAATGACGGGAGCGTGTTTACATGCCGCTGTTTAGAGTTCCTAAATGTACAGTCCGCAGAACTGTAAGGGAACGTTAAAAACCCCAAACTGACACGTTGCTGCTCTGTTTGAGAAAAAAAACATAGCTTCAGCCCAACCGAGAGGAACATTTTCATTTAGTTTTTTAAAATCCGTCCTGAGCCAGTGGCACAGAGGAGCACATTCATTTGTCTCTATGACAACAAATCTATGCTGCTCTGTCAGTGGAAAATAGTTATTTGCTAATGCATAACACTGTACCCCCAACTCCCCTCCTCACAGGCACAAACACACACAGCTAATGTGTTAAAACAAGGGCTGTTGATGTCGGCTCATAATGAAAGCTTTCAGAAGAGTTGCTAATGGCATTTCACCTAACAAGGGTCCCTTTTATATATTTAGGGAGTGCTTAATGATTTCATGTTGGCACTTGACTTTTTTTCATTTGTTATTTTCAAGGTTGTCTGCTGCGTGGCACCCACATCTTCATGGTTGTCTTTGTTGACCTTGAAGCAGTTTTTTTTTTTTTTTTTTGTATTTAAAACTAGCAGGCTGGATTTTAAATATCTTAGTAATCCGCAAAATCGCTGGCCCAAGTAGATGTTGGCAAAGTCCTGCTTGGACAGATGAGGAAAGGAAGCAGACGAGATGCTAAATTGTTTTCTTAAATCTGCTTTTCTTTCCCCCTTTATCTTAAAAGTGGTAAAGGAGATAAATGCACAAGTGAAACAAGAGTTCAAAATGTTTTTTTTTCTCGTCACCTGTACTGTGTGAAATGGTTTTGATCTCTTCAGATCAGACTGGGAGGGACTGGCAGAGACTGGTCCAGCGGGCTGGTTTTTACATGAAACCGGTTAAACGGGAGAGGGTGAGACAGGCAGTATAGATGCAGAATTTGCCATGAATTATTGAACAGCTGATTATATTCAACAGGAAATATTACTGAACATCATTATTGAAATGAGCCTCATCTGAAGACCTGTCCAGTCTTAGTAAAGGAAGTCATGTCCCAGACACATTGACGCAGACTGCTGTTTCAGAACTGTCATTAAAATGTGCCATGAAATGCCATCACTCATCTGAACAAAGGGCTTAGCACAGAGCCGTACCGTCGGGGACTTTTCAAATTATAAGAACAACACATCTTAATAAATCTCCCTGAAGGATTCCTGCTTGAATGGTTCATTTTAATCTGAAACTACAAATCTCTCTTAACTAGCCAAAAAAAAAAAAAAAAAAAATCTCCAGACTGGAATAGACTTGCCAACCAATGTGGACCCCAGGCGTGTCTGGAGGTTTGTATTCCACCCAGACCCTAGGGGCTTTAATGTTTTAAATGTGTATTATACAGCAGTACAGCACAGGCACGGCCGTCATGCTAGCTATGATGACACAGCGGTTGTGTCCTCCGTTGTTTCTTCACATCATCAATGCTGCTGGTCTTGTAAAAATTCTGGTAAAGTACAAAAGACAAATTTTCTCTGTTGGTTTGCAGCGTGTCGTAGATCTGGAGGTTGCTTTCCCTCTGGTTTTATAGGGACAGTTATTGATGCAAACTAGTATATGGATAGTAAGTGCACTGGAGGACTGCTGAGAAGCCGCTGATGTAATTCCATGAGAGCTCTATCTGGTGTCTGACGGTGTGCTTGATAGCGAGCTGCTAAAGAGCAGAAGAGGTCAAGTCATTCATCTATCGCTAAGCTCCACAGCTAGAACCAGCCCAGAGGCTTGCAGGAATCAAGGTAGGGCTTAAGAGCAATAATGCCGGCGAGCTGATCCTGTCACCTTCACACACTCTGGGTCTGAGCACATCTGATCACAGTGAAATTGCCCAGCTGCTCAGTGTGCTTCACACCATCCTCGGAGGAGAACCCCCATTAAGCGAGACGTCAAGGACAATCGTTCCCTTGTGTTGAGCTTTGACCTTAGAAGCAAACAATCTGTAGGGCTGCTGAGAAGGCCCACAGCAACTGATAGCTGCTTATCGTCAGTGCGATTCATTTTCTGTAAGATGTTGTTGGTAATCTGCAGAGGAAACCTGCAACGTTGTGTTGCCTGTCTGAGACTTGCAGGGGAAGAAGCTCTATCACACATCTGCACTGTATCGGAGAATAAAAGAACTGGAAGTAAGCTTTGATATAACTACAGTGGAAATATAGACATTATTCCTGCACTGTACGTCAAAATAAATAACAGGTTGACAGCATGCTTTAAAAAAAACAAATCTAATTTAGGTGAGTGACCTCATTAGTTTCAGTTGGCTCAGTAAAATGTGTTTCTTGACCACAGTGCAGTGATTTAGAGAGCCAATGCGTTAGATGCTGAAAGTTATTTGCTGGGCTGAGCATAACCTTTAGAACAGCGATGCTGCAAGCAAGCGTTGTCTGTCTGGCCATATTCCAGGAAATGACAAGTGTGAGCAATTTCATATACTGTTAATTTCATATATCAAATAGGAAGAGAGCTGTATTAGTCACTCAGGTTACCATGGAAACCCTTCCAGACCTAAACAGGGCAGCAGCAAAGAATATGTAATGCAACACTGAAGGACATGCACACTGCTCAATACAGTGGAATTCAGTGGCATGGAATTATAACAGTTAAAATCAACCAAGGGTAATGTAATGTGGACCCAGTGGCGAATATCCAATAGTCAACAGGTCCCAGTGTGACTTTTTATATGCTGGTACCTAAATCCACGACTGCTAGTTAAGATGGGAGGAGCACAGGGTACCTGGATTGCACAAGAAGGTAACAGTCTTCTGAGACACAGTTAAGGTTTGCCAGCTGTTGCTGTGCTGCCAATGGGGCACTTTGTGACGTTTGCTTATCATAACGTGATTTGGAATCCCAACAGAAGAGAACACCAGCGAGATTCCACTTGGGAATGCTGAAAGTGTCAATGATCATTTATGTCAGTAATAAAAAAAACGGAGCGTTCTGTAGTGTTGGGTGTGCACAGGTTGCAGATCGAGAGGGTCAAATTTAAACAAATTGGCTTCTGTTCATCTTGCATCACTTAACAACCAATTTGCACCACTGCCTGTGTTACCCATTCCTCCTTCCATTACTGCTGATTCCCCTACAAACACAGCAGGAGGCACGCTTTGACAAAGAGTGCCCTTTTGAGCGCTGCATAAATTACATTTCCTTTGTCGCAAAGGTTCATTGTGGTCCTCCCATGTTGATCACAAAGCGTCGCAGCACCTTGGGGTCAGGATTTGAAAAGGCCAGGAATAATGACAGGAATTATTTCTGCCTCTTTCACTCGGCACTCTCCTGCACCCTCCAGTCGCAATGGGAGCTTTTCAAATGACCCGAGAGAGCCGGGCTTTGCCATTCACCTCCTGCCTTTTTATTCTCGTCTGGAGTGGTTTGGAATGGCAGACGTGTGTTTTTCAGATTGTGTACATGTAAAACACGCAGCAATCTCGGAGATGTCGAGCTGTCAAGACAAGCTGAAGCCTGTTTGGGGGAGCCCTTTTAAAAGCTTTGCTTTGTTTTAATATTTTAATATACGTTCTCAGCAGACCTCTTAGGTATGTTTTTATGAGTGCTGTGTGCTTTCCCCCTTCATGCCACATTTAATCACAAATGTATAAAAGAAAAAGAGAAAAGCAGAGGTTGACTGGGGGGTCCTTCAGAGCTGTGAGTTGATATCTTTGTAAGCACATGTTGCCGCTCCACCATGGCTGACGAGATCATGTGCTGAACTGCGCCCTCTCTTATTGCTGTGAGAAAGATGTTTCGACAAACTGAACAGCAGACTCGTACGGTATTGTACCTCACTTCTTATTAGCTGCCATCTCTGTTATTGTTAAGAAACTGCATTTGACCTGCTATTGTACCACTAAGCATCCAGCGCTGAAAACACAGTTGGCTGTTTCTGTTGCATAGAAACGACAGAGTGAGCTCTGTTTGCAGTTTATTTGCACACAAGCAATGCCTAAACCTGTTAATAAATGAAGCAGCCTTGGCTCCCAGGCATGCTGCATCCCCTCCAGCCCTGATCCCATTCCTCCCAATGTGGTGTTTCAAAGGGTTTCAAAGACTGGACTGGCGCTCTGTGCTGTAATGCCTGCGTGATATTCAGTTATAATCATACAAGGACAGGACTCCATTACAATGACTGTATTCACTGTAGCTGTTCTACACACAGAACACCCTCATTATTTCATTATCTCACTGAAACCATTTATCGAGGGCAATGGGTTACTGAAGGCTGCTTACTCAGTGAAATGCAGTTTCTTTTAATTGTCATGACTGCTAAAGTTTACATGTAATGTTTGTTATCACGCCATGGTCCTGTAACAAACCTCAGAGTGATCTAAATACTTTTAGTGTCTCCTCAATTTGAAACCTATTCTATGCAGCAGTCTTGTTCTTGTGTTGGCCATTGTCTGCTGATTTTTCAGTTGATTTTACCAAATTCTTGAATTGTCAAAAACCCTGTGGCACTGTAATTGAACAGCTCCCAGAGTTTCTAGCCCTGTCTGAAAGCAATTTCAAAAGTGTCTTTTCAGAGCAGCTGTTTGATTCCTTCATGGTGGCTCTTGATTTCACCAGCGTTTTCAGGTCTTTGTTTGAGTTAATAACACAGCAGGCTCTTCGAGCAAGCGGTCAATCCTGTCAGACAGTGGGTAGCATTTTCCAACATGCACAGCGGAGTGTATTGAACAAGAATATGTCAGCATACATTTCATGCATTGTTATAGTCAGAATTATATGCACAAGCATACCACACTGTTGCTTTATCAGCTGTTCATTTTCTTTTGTTCGCTAGGCTTGTCTGAGACCTGGCAGTTGACCTCAATGCTGTATGCACACAGCCCTGCAAGCTCTCTACAATCACTGCTGCTCACATAGTTCTTTGGCCAGGCTTTTCAAGCAGGCTCAAAGGGAGGAGCACAATGGGTGGAATGGACAAAACAGTTTCTGCAAGGCGTCACATTGATACCTGTTAGTCAGGACTCTGTGTGGAGCTGTGGGGGATCTTTTATCCTCTTTCCAGCTGGTGAGGTTCGGTCTTTCAAACCGTTCAAGTCACATACAGGGGAGCGAGTTGTTGACTCGGAGCCAATCAGAAACTATTGATTTCTTTTGCTAGTCTCTGTAAGGGGCGCGTGTCGGGTCTTGAAAACGACAGGATGGATTAACTGCTGCCTGTAAAGAGAAAAAAAAAAGAAAAAATGACAAAAGAAATGCAAATACTGAGGTTTCCTTGTGCTGCCGTTTTCTTTTTCCATGGATACATTGTTGACATGTGTGTCAAATTTCATGGCCAGTGCTTATTGTATCAGAAAGATGACCTTGTCTTGTAGTGGGTGCAGGTCTTTTTCATAAGACTAAAATAACAAGCTCGAGATGACCTTAATGTTTAGGCTATTGTATGCATACACACACACACACACACACACACACACATTTATATATATATATATATATATATATATATATATATATATATATATATATATATATATATACTGCAATAATGTTCTCTAAACACATTCTGTTGGGCTAAAGTGTGATCTTGCCTATACGCACGGAAGGGACTGAGGGGGAAGGGAATGATGAAGTGTGCCTAGAGACAGGCGCCCGCTGACGTGTCATTTGTTACTGGCTCTTTTGTCTGATCAGCAAGCCTATTCTCCTGGCCCTTTGGGGATCGACCACGGCAGTCGTGTAGTTTTCCTGATCCGTGTTCTAATGGTTGAAAAGCCTTTCTTTTTGTTGTTTTACTTGAAGGGATTCTGCAGAGGCTTTCTAAAAACGATCACTCAAGCACCAGCAGAATCGATCTTTAACCAACCATTTTTGACACCATTGCCTGTCTCGGACCATGCAACACCATGCCAGTGCCCTAAATCTGCACCGCCTTTCACTCCACCAATAGTACAGAGTAATGATCCAGCATGCTCCAGCGGTTTTTATTAAGATCCTGATAGGGTAGTGCAGCATCAGAAATGGATAGAGGACAGCATTGGAAGTACTAATCCAGAGATGCAGGGTTAATGAAGAAATGTTGTTCTATCTGCTTGACATTATTTAAGATATTTGGGTTTTCTTTTTCAGGGGTTATGGCTGATGAATCAGTCTTACCAGCTGTGCATTGCCATTCATTATGTCTCACACACGTTTGTTACAAGATAACGCAAGCTGTACCATTCCCAATCCATGCAAGAGGAGCAGATGAATGTGTTTTGTTTTGTTCTTCCAGCGGTAATACCCGATTGCAGTAGCAGAGGATGTGCACAGCATGTTTATACCATGTGGCAGGATCATGGCCTCGCTCCATTATTAAATCAATTACTTTAAACAATGAATGTAAATGGAGTTTGAAGGCCAGTTCATTGTAAACCAATCGTGTTCCTGTGACCAGAGGGAATTCCCTGGGAATGGAGTTGTTCCAGCAGACAAGACCAAAAACTCAATGTAAAACTGCTTTCTGTTCTCAGCTAGAGCTTTAAACAGACCCTGATATCATTAGTGCAAGTCAATAAAACACTGCCGCTTTCTTCAATGGCAAAACAAAGGCAAGTCAGTGGGTCTGTGCTAGGGGTAAAGAGCCAAACTGTCAAAAATTATAAATTAAAAAATTAATTGAATTACAAATTACAAGTGACAAATGAAAAATGAAAAATGTAATGACATTAAAAATGAGCGGAGCGGTTCTTGGAGTCTGTACAGCTTTTCGTTTTGTTTTTATTCCACTCTGAAGTGTTGTATGCTTTTTTTTTTTTCCGGATCCCATCCAGAGACCTCTGATTGTGCCTTGCATCAATGTGGACTTTTTAATTTTTATTCCAAGCACAATCACACTTCTTTTTTTCATCTTCCTGTCTTCTTTCTTTTCAAAAAAGCAATGGTGGCCTTGTCCTTCACATTTAGATTAATTTCAGCGATTTATTCCCTAAGCTAAAAGTGACATGGTTTCCATTAGCTCAGTGTAGTGAGAAAGCGGTGCTTTTGTGGCGACGCTGCAGCCTCCCTGCCCTGTGATTGCTGGTGCATACAGGATGCGGTTCACCAACCCTATTGAACAGGCCACAATGAATCACTACTAATGCACACACACTGACTTTTCAACACATCCCGGCTCAGCCAAACCCCCTTTTTCTTTCTCAAGAAGTGATGGAACTGTTCCAGCTGGGTATCAGTGATTGCACAGGATCATCCATAACTTCCATAAGAGACTGTATAACCCAGTGTTAAAACAGTATGTGGGAGCTCCATGGAGGTTGAAAAGTTGCTCTGCTGTAACTTTGAAAAAAACAAAACATGAATGCATTATAAAATAGATACACAGATAGGAAACTTAATGTGGTGCAGTTATGCACACAGTGACTGGAGGGGTATGGAGACGCACTGGAGAAGAAACGAATGTTGCCTTTATATTCATGTGACTTCATGTTTAACGTGCTGGATGTGTAATTACAGTATTCCCATCTTCAGGTTCCAGTTGCATTAGAACTACGCAGATGCACGTACTTGCATTACAATGACACTTTGATTAAACCCTCTCCTTGTTTATTTTTATTTGTTGTATTGTTATTAACAGGATATGCACTGGAAACAGTCAGGGTTTTACTACTGCATAGTTTAAATAAACACAAATAAATATAACTCATTATAAAGTGCATGCGGATTGGTTGGCCTTGTTCTTAAGGCCAAGAACATCAGTGAGCAGAGATGCAGCCAATGAACACAGCAGGCTGGCCAATTTGGCTGCAGGGTCTTAAAAGAAAATTGCTTGTATTATAAATTGCAAATGCGGAAGGTGGAACAGCTTTTTAAAGCGAATTTGGCAGAGCGAGTCCCTGGAGAAAAAGGAAGCTGCAGAAACCAGCTGGAATTGGGAGACAGGAATCTCACATCTTTGAGGCCTGAAAGAACAGGAAAAGGAATTGCAGTACCCGAATACAGTCCAATTAAAGAACAGGAATGATGTGTTTGTTTTTCGAGACGCGTTTGCACGTCGACTGGTGTATTGTAGTTGCTTCAGGATTACAGCCGAGGACAAGGATTGCAATCCAGTTAGGGTCTGAAAGCTGGCCAAATCATGTGGCTGCAACGGAAGGGTAAATCACATGGGAAAAAACAATATTACTGTGAGTGATTCCTCAACTCTGACAAATAACCTTTTTTTTATTTTTTTTTATCTGGAAATAAAATTCGTGCCTCATGAACACAAAGTGCAGCGTGATTTTGAGATGAAGTTGTCTTCGCATTTCATGCTACATTTCGTATCGGGTTGATAGAACATTTAACCCTAGCAAAATGTTGAAAACAGAGTAATGATGGTTTTTATAGCCAGAGATATACAAACTGCAATTAGCCTGTATTTCATGCTACATTTGCAATGTATGTTTTTTGTAGGCGAAGAATTTTGTAGGAAACTGTGCAAACTGCGGTCTAGAAAGAAAGGCCATCAATATCCCATTAAGGTGTCATTAGTCGCAGAAAGCCTAATGGCTCTCTCTGTCTCGCCTTACAAAATTGATAGTCAAAAAAGTGGGGCTTTTGAATAAATACAGAAATCGGCTCTTATCTTTAAAGTTTAACGAGACCTTGCCACCAATATTTCTTTGCTGTGCATTTCTCTCTCTCTCTCTCTCTCTCTCTCTGAATTACAATCTTTAGAGTATATAACCTCCCATATAAATTCTCTTTTAATTACATCGTTTGTCTTTAAAAATACTCATGCTAGACTTCCATAGCAGAAGTAAGCAAACCCCCTGCATCCCGACACCGCAGGCAGGCCTTTGTCTCTCTCTGTCATGCCTTTATTTTTCTCGTGTTGTTTATTGAAAGCTGTAAACACAGAGGCAGCCTGGTTTAGTTGGTGTGTTTGTGTATTAAAGAGCTTTTACTCTGCTGGAACTACAATCCATATAGTTAGTTGCCATGGTGATGCGGAGATGAATTTCAAACAAGCACCGACCCTCGGAGGAGATATAGATAAAACGGGAAACTGTGAATGCAACGCAAGGGAATGTCGGAGCGTGTGTACCATTGGAAAGAGCCCCTCATTGTGGGAGCGGATCAGTTATACTGAATGACACATTTTGCCTCGTGTGCATAACGAACACTCAGTTTCATGTGGAATAGCCATATATACATGCTACTCTCCTGTTTGTTACATGCAATCTAGAATTATCGCAATACAATTTGAATGCAAATGAAAACGCGACATTTATCAGCCAAATAATCTTAATTATTTATAAAATATAGTTCCTGTTAAAGCTTGTCTTTCAGTTTAGCATTTTCAAGTTTGAAGTAGTTTAGTATTAAAAGGGTGCTATTTAACTAGGCCAGCGCTGATCCCCAACATACTTATTTGATTAATGACACACTGGGAGGAGCTCCACTGGCAGGCAGACAGTTTGATTAAGAATTGGATTTCTTTTATATCTGACATTCACAATGTGTGTCTTACTGAGCATGTCGGCTCATAAAAAAAGAAGAGTAGTTTTCTATGACAGCAATGTCATTTTCTTAATGTTGTCACAGTAGCTTGTGGTTGATCTAGACAATGTCATTAACTTACTCTCTTTCTCTTTCTTTACTTTTTGCTTCCCTCCTTTCTTTCTTTCTTTCTTTCTTTCTCTGCTTCTTTTGCTTCCCTGCTTCTCTATCTTTCTTTCTTTCTCTGCTTCTTTTTTGCTTCCCTGCTTCTCTATCTTTCTTTCTCGGCTTCTTTTTTGCTTCCCTGCTTCTCTCTCTCTCTCTTTTCTTCTCATGCCCTGTAGAGTGATGTCAATATACTGTTGCTCCTTTGAATGTTTCTGGAAATCCGCTTGTGTCTCTGCTAATGCAATCTGATTCACTCCGATGGAACGTGTTGAAAATGCTCTCGGGGTTATTGGTATTTAGAAAAACACTAGAGAGAGGAAAAGGGTAAATCGAATAATTTGTTGGCAGAATCTCGGTCAGTGATGCGTGAGCATAGCGAGGCAGAAGAATGGTGTGTGAAGGTTAATCTCCGTTACCCTTTTTGTATTAATTCAGAGCATTGTTTCTCGGAGGGAGGGGGTGGGGTGGGGGGGTTGTGTTAGTGTTTATTATTATTCTATGGCATGTGTCACGAGAGGGGGGTGCTGTTCTAGGCTGCAGTTCTGTGCAGGTCCAGTCGAGTTCCAGATGGGTTCTGTGGGATTCCTGTCTCTGTGAGATGGCCTCTCTAACACCAGGGATATTAGTCTGCGTTTCTATGTATTTCCACTGAGTTGGCTGGCTGACAAACCAATGCCCCCCTGTGTACACGAGCACCATCGCCAAGCCTTCTTATAAACCATTACAGTACCACAACACAATATCCAAGCCTACATTGCGTTTAGGGATAAGGCTTTGTTAGGTGGTTAGATCGTTCATATTGTGTTGCATTGTAACACAGTTAAGAGAGTGGTAGTGGTATTTGCTTTACCTAGCACTCCCCCACAGAGAAACATTGTTTTCCTTTCTCTTTTCCCTTGATTTTTCTGTCTCTAAATTGCCAGGTACTGTACGGATCGCTGGCCTACTGTTTTAGACTGCTTGAGCTATCACACTGCATAGCAATATCTGTCAGCCTGTCAGCTGGTAACTGAAACAAAACCCTCTCTGGACTGGCAAATTTCACAGAACCTCCCGAGCAGCTGAGTCGATATTAACCTTCACGCACGCAGGATGCAGACTTGTATGGGTCTAAAAAAAGGCGCTTGATGGAAACATTCCGGATTTACTAACAGAAATTTGAACAAAATTGGCACACTGACAGCGTCATACACTAAACTGATAGAGATCGATTCCTATTATTAATAATTGATCACCTTAGAAATGTGATGAATCTTAAAACTGAGATTGTGCTAATAATTACTTTGGGGTCTGTAACCCAGACCCCAAAGAGCTGAGATCATCGTGCTAATAAACTAACCCAGACCCCAAAGAGCTGAGATCATCGTGCTAATAAACTAACCCAGACCCCAAAGAGCTGAGATCATCGGGCTAATAAACTAACCCAGACCCCAAAGAGCTGAGATCATCGTACTAATAAACTGTAACCCAGACCCCAAAGAGCTGAGATCATCGTGCTAATAAACTAGCCCAGACCCCAAAGAGCTGAGATCATTGTGCTAATAAACTAACCCAGACCCCAAAGAGCTGAGATCATCGTGCTAATAAACTAACCCAGACCCCAAAGAGCTGAGATCATCGTGCTAATAAACTAACCCAGACCCCAAAGAGCTGAGATCATCGTGCTAATAAACTAACCCAGACCCCAAAGAGCTGAGATCATCGTGCTAATAAACTAACCCAGACCCCAAAGAGCTGAGATCATCGTGCTAATAAACTAACCCAGACCCCAAAGAGCTGAGATCATTGTGCTAATGTGCTAATAAACTGCCCTTAACTCGGACCACAAAACACATTTTACAATTGCATTAAAAATTACAATTGCATTAAAGTTGAGACGTTCCCGTGAACGGGGGTCAAAAAACAGTATGACCGCTATAGTTGTTGTACAGCCAGCAAGGCTGGCTGGCTGGCTAGCTGGCTGGCTGACTGGCTGACTGGCTGGCTGACTGGCTGGCTGGCTGGTTTAGCTGCTCTCTGCAGATGTCAAGAAATCAATTACTCTGAGACTCGCTGTATTGACGGGACATCAATATTGCATTTTGTGAACTCAAAAAAAATAATGCTCCCCGGGCATCAGAGTTTAAGGCAAGTCTTGACAAGTTTAATGGTTTGGATTGGAGCGCTTGGTTGCCTAAGTTAATTCTGTTTTTGTAGGCTGGTATCTCTCTCGCTCTCTCTTTTAACACTCTTTCTGCCTACCTCCCCTGCAGGTACAGTAAAGCATAGAAAAGTATAACTGACAGAAAGCATGGCACGTGACAGAAAGGCCATGTAAAAGCCATGCAATGCATAGTCTTATGGAAAAAAAAAGTTTGGGAATGAGAAAAGGTCATTCTGCCCATCAAGGCTCATCCCTTGTTAGCACACCATGCTGCCCTACTGGGGGGGGGGGGGGGGGGGGGAGCTAATTTAAAAGCACACAGTCTCTAGTCTTTTTTTTAATGTTCCCAGTGTTTAGATCCTACTACTTGATGTGCAGCAAACTCAAACCCTCTCTGGTATTCTTCACAAGGAGGTCAGTAGTGTGTGTGTGTGTGTGTGTGTGTGTGTGTGTGTGTGTGTGTGTGTGTGTGTGTGTGTGTGTGTGTGTGTGTGTGTGTGTGTTTTTCTGCCCAGGCTTTAGCATAGCAGCTTAATTCCCATTATAGACCTTCGTGGTTGTGTTCAATCTTCCAAGGTACAGCACTGGAGGAACATTTTGAATAGCTTAAACCAATCGTGCTCACTGAGATTCACAAACAGCACTTACCCAAAACAGCTGAACAACATAAAAAAAAAGAAGAAATAATATTAATAATCAGACAGACAGCAGCTGGCAAGTGTTTGCCGTTGACCTTGACTGTCAATACTCTTCCATATCTGATCAGCCATGGTGCTGGAGTTGTGTTGATCAGGCATACAAGTGTTTTATAGAGATATGTAATCAGTGTTAACTGTGAAAGGCCATTCATCCAGTGCAGCATTGTCCCTCGCAAGAGAAGCTATTCAACAAATGTGAGCCAGCAAGTGAGTGCCAGGAGAGAGAGAGAGAGCTTGAGTGTGTGAGAGAGAGAGAGAGACTGCCTTTTGTTTAACAATGGAGTTTGAAATTGCAGTCGGCATGCGATTTATCATCATTGCAGCTCTTGAAAATTGCCTGTAAGAAAGCATTAGCTTTACAGACGAATTTCTGTATATTTCAAGTTTAGGTGGAATGCAGATGGTATGCGAAGCGTTCTGTATTGCATCTCTTTGGTTATTTTCAAACAAAAGAAATAAAACCAAAACTGCTTAAAGGGTTCCAGATATACTTAAGGGAATCCTCTATTTCTGCGGCACACATCAAGACGAACCCAAAATAATCAGCATATCCAAACTGTATTGCCTAGCGTATGACTAATAACCCCGTTTATTAAGTGGCACACACATACACACCAATTTGTTGTCCTCCATGTGAAATTATGATGCTAGCTGTTGTTACATAATTACAGTTGTGAGAAGAAGGATGAGACATTTCCATAATCAAGCCCATTGATTTATTAGGATTTATATGCACTGTAAAACATGACATGTTTGCTGGCAAAAAAAAAAAAAATATATAACCTAGTTTCGCTTTTATTAAAAACCTGCAAACTTTGCATGCTGCAAAATGTGCAGAATTACTCAATAATCCATAGTGAGACCCCCGCAGCTGAGACTTTTTTTTTGCAGTACATTTGCATGTAGTGTTGCAGCCTGCAGTGAAGCCTGGTCCAGTGAACTGGCTTGTGCAGTATATGTATTATGTTTGAATCCCTTTGCTGAAACATTATTATGCATGGGGCTTTGAGAACAGCACTGTACTCTAAATGCATTGCTGTCAGAGTTAAAGGAACAACGGTTTGATGATGTAAAGTTTGTTTGTGTGCCGCAGGGATTGTTAAGAGAAGCCAGTTAGAATCGGACCTTGAAGTAGAATTCTTTTTTAGTGCTAGACGGTGGAGTCAATGAAAAACAAAACCCGTATTATTTGCCAGTCCAGACACGTCGAGTTACAACCAGCTTGAGTAAATATTTTTTTGCAATTTTGAGACTAGTGAGCTACAGTAGAATGTGAGTGAAGCCTCAGAGAAATGAAATATCGCAGACGAGCTTCACAAAGTCGTCAAACCTCGTAGAAGCAGCTCCTGCTCTCAGTCACCGCAGGATTTATTAGTGCCAGAGTTCATTTTATTTGAGATGCCTCAAACGGCAACAGTTCCCCTATGTGCTGTCAACAGGGGGCAAGATCTGCACTGTGAAGAATGCAATCCTCTCTCTGCTCCGAGCAGTGAGCGACAACCTCCAGGTCTCCTGTGTGCAGTTTGAAACGCAGTTTCCCCTCGTGAACCCCGCCCCGCCCCGGTCCCCTCGTGAACCCCGCCCCGGTCCCGCCAGGGGAACCCGCACTTGGGGCCCCGGGCGGGGCCCGGGAAGCACTTGCCCCGGTCCCTTCGTGAACCCCGGCGGGGGGGGCCCCGGTCCCTTCGTGAATCCCGCCCCGGTCCACCTCGTGAACCCCGCCCTGGTCCCCTTGGTGATCTTCTCATTAATATAGAAGCAGGTGCAGCGGGAATGCGGGACGTGCTTTGGTGAAATCAGAGAGATTTTTATTGTTTGGGAAGTGAAGGATTCGGGTTGGATTCACTACAACCTTCCCTGCTGTACTGCAATGAAATCTGTGTAAGCCTTCTAGATTTCCAGAGATAAAACATTTTCCTATTTAAATTCTGTTTCTTGTAAATGTATAGCTCTTTCCTGAGCCTAGGAAGACTGCCCTATGCAATGTTTGCATGCATGTAGAGTAAGTATGCAAGAACAGAATACATACATACATGTCTGTGTGCACAGTATGTTGCAAGTACAGCATGTATGTAGAGAAGGTATCTAAGTACTGCATATATATATATATATATATATATATATATATATATATATATATATATATATATATATATATATATATATATATATATATATATATATATATATATAATACCGGAAAACCGAAGATATGTTTACACCAATTATGAAGTTTTTTGTCTAAACACTCTCGACACTTACCTTAGGGACCGTCGCCTTGTAGTCGATCAACTTTGCATTGTACGTCCCGACATCGTAGATTACTCGCAGTAGACCGGTACCGCGACAGGGTTTGCTTGGTGAATAGTTGATGTAACAGTAGCATCTAATGATGAACCCAGCTGAGCTGTTCTGAGACAATCATTTCAAAGGACAAATTGATGTGTTAACAATACATTAGAATGGCATAATTCACAGTCTGCAACAGTCTGCATGGAGGATTGTGGAATACCTGAGGCATTAATGCTGGAAAAGTGGTGCACTGTGTTATATTATCAGGTGCAGGCAGAAGGCTGGCGATGGGGTCTGTGTGTGGCTGAGAGGTTTTCCTGTGTTTATGAGAGAGTGTTGCCTGTGTCTGAATGTGTTTTAATAGATTATTCCGAAGGCATTTGTGCTGACGGAGTGAGTAACAGTAATGCATCGCGGCCGAGGAAGCGGATAGAGCCGCGGATTTACTGTACATTGATCAGCAGATAAGAAGCCGAAGCCTGTCTCCACTGAAGGCTTTTGTGAGTTAAAATGAACAAAGCCGCTTCTGTGCGCTGTCCGGTCTTCCTGACAATTCAGAGGCAAAGAATCCTCCGAACTGTTTAAAGCTGGGACTGGTTTCTTTCCTCTTCCTGCTGACGACCAGGATCGCTTTGGTTTGAAGTTTTATCTTTTAGTTTTGGTTCTGTTTTAAATTAAATAAAACTTTCAGAGTCTGTTCGGTTTCAGTTTTAAGAGCCCCAGTTTAAAACCCTGCATATCTTACAGAGTGTCATCTTATCTTTATTGTCAACCACAAATGGCCCATGCATTGCAGAGTACTCAGCAGAACGGACTGCTCTGTACAGTATCTAATACAATATGGCAATGTATCTCATTAGGGTGAAAGGAGATAAGAAATTGCCAGCTTGCAACTTGAACCTTTCTGCTGTAGAGAAACACGGTAAAAATGACTACAGCAGCAGATGAAAGGTTGTGCCTGATACAAATGTGCTGTCAATGGACAGGGTTTGCTTGAATATTGAAAACCCCACTGCAATCAAAGAGGTAAGTCCAGAAGCCTGCGTGCAATTTTTGCAGTTAACTAAGATAAATACAGCTATAATAAATAACGAGGGTCTGATCATGCGACAAGCTACTGACTCTGCAGTGCCTTACTTACAACAGGGCAGAACAGAAGCTTAATCCGATCTCGAATTAGCTGTTTTCCTGTGCTTTTATCTTTCCCTGATAACGTTTTTATTTTCTGTATTGGTTGGAGGTAAATCCTGTAGTGACTGGGATAAGCTGCCGAGGGGCACGCTCCCAATAATTACATTTGAGTTGAAAGACAGACTATTCTGACGTCTTCTTTTTAAACCACACTTAACAAATTTGAAATCTGATAAGCACTCGGAGCAAAGCCTTATCCGAAACGAGATAGGAGTCTTTGAAATAAAAAAAAAAAAGAAAAAAGAAAAGGGATTGGAAAGTGAAACCAGATTGCGGGGGGTGCGAGCTGGTCTTTTACACTGCGTGCTGCAGCTGGTAATGCTTGATTATTACATTCTGTTGTTTAGAGGAATTTAGAGCTAAAAGGCTAATGAAACACTCCTCCTATTAACCTCAACCCTGAACTGAAGAAGCACTTCCCCAACGGTGACATTTCAGGATAACACTAAAATAATGTCTGCAAATTCCTATTGAATTCCAGCTGAATGGCACAGGAATAACACCTACACATCGCTCCCAAACTTCTCTTATGTATCCAGTTAGGTTAGTAGGATTGCACCTGCTGGGTATCCCAAGTCCCACTTTTGGTAGAAATTATGCTACTGGTTATTACATAACCAATAAGGCATGTCAGTGACGTGCAAGTCATCTTGATGCTGTAACATTGACTTCCCTTGAAAATCTAACAGTGCAGAGATATGCATTGCATTGCATTTAATGACCAAGGGGGTGTTTACAGCATGCACCACAGTGGAATAATAATGTCTCTCAAAAACATGGCTTTATAACCAGATCAGTTCTGTGTAAATGGCTTGCAATAGAATTCAGCTAGTTAAGAATCCCCTTTAACATGCTGAAGTAACTGGAACTATCACATGCATATCTATTTGTAATAGATAAGGGTTCAAGGTTCTAAACTGTTTGCAACTGTTAACAGGGAGAGGAAACATAGCCTCCAACTATACAGTCTGCTTTATCTGGAGTCATTAATTAGAATGAAGCCACTAATTAAAATACTGGAGCTGTGAAATGGAAAAGTGGTTACACTGTGAAAAAAAAACAAAAAACAGCGTTGATATTTTTACCACTAGTCTGAGAATAGCCGTTTGGAACGATTAGATATTTTACATGTTAAATATGCTAAGCCTTGTGTTCATTGCTTTCACACTGATTTAACAGACTCGGTACTTGGGCCATCGAATATTCCTCTTGTTAATGAACTGCTGCTAAAACGTAATGCTTTAAGAATAGGTTGTACAATAAATGTAATATGAAAGAAACAGCCTTGCATTTGTAGCTCTCTCTCAAGTGCTTGTGGATTGAGAAATCTCAGTCCAATGCACCAGAAGAGACGGCAATGTTTCTCGTGCTGCTTCTGATGAGATGAGCCATTGGAGGTGCTTGAAGCCAGAGTTAATTAAACACAGCCTAACTGTGCACAGCTGAGAGCTCTGCCCTAGCAGCTGAGAGCTCGGCCATTTCCTGTTCTAAAAACAAGCAAACAGACTAGACTGAGATTGGAGATTGGGACGGCATAGTGCAAGGGCCTGCAGGAAGACACATCAGCGTTGTTCACACACTGTGGTGTAAAACGGAGTGACCGAGAATCGAACCCCCCTTCTCCAGAGGTTCAGAGTTCAATGAACTGTCTGCCTGCTTTGTCAAAAGAGCCTTTGCTGCCCGGACTGACAGCTATCTCCCAGAGAGAGAGTTGATCACAATAGCGCACACAAATAAAGTCTGCCCCTGTTTGTTTGACATTTGTATTCATTTGCTTCAGTGTCGCACGACCCTTTTGAGCTGTCGGCCACTGAGCCGAGGCCCCTGTCTGATCCGATATTTTCCCAGCTGTATAAATCCAGAGGGTTATCGAAGCTGCAGTAATAAGTTTGAAATGAATATTCTGCTCAGCCTGGATCTGTCTGCTGCCACGGGCCTGTGTTGAGCCAGGAAGACACGATTCAAGCGAACGCTCCCTGGATCCATTCTCAACAACCTCCAAGAAAGACCAACATTTCGAGCAAAAGGAGAAATCTAGGGCTTTCAAAGAGTGTGCCAGACAAAGCACTGGCTCCGTAGCTGCCTCCCTGCTAAAATGAAGAGGGGCCATTATTCCTACCGGGCTCTGACTCCTAAACATTGTGTCTGCAGCCTCAGCTGTCATCTGCCATCATTCTGTTTCCCCTTGATGCTCCAGGGAGAGGTAGAGAGGCAGCGTTTGAGACTCGTGACGGCTGGTAATGACTGTTCAATTCAAGGAGAACTGCAAACGCAAGGTCAAACGCATCCCAGGGATGGAATACATGCTTATTAAACCCATTGCTGAAAGGGTTTTATCATCGTTTCAGGTGTTAACGAAGCTCTTGCTACTGAATGTTATTTTTATCACAGCCTGTTTCCTCCTGTAATGGAATTACAAAGACTGTGCTCTGCAGTGTCACTGCCATTGCCTTCAGAACTTCATCTCAAGCTTTTTTTAAGTAAAGTAATTGTTTGCATGAAATAAAGTTAACCCGAGGTTTTCACCCTGTTGCTGTGAATGTAGATGTATGCTTGAAAGCTTCTCTTCTACATTAAAAGTTGAATAGAACAGCAAAGGATTAAGGTGCGAGGCAAATTGAAATGTCTAATTTTCATTCATTGTAACTAATGCAAGTTTCATTCTGTACGACTGACTATAGTAGAGTTGGCAAAAGGACAACAGAAAGGAATTTACATAAATACCGTACACAGGTAAAGCGCTGCTTTGCCACCTCAAAGACACAATCTCTGTTGCCTCAGAAAGCTGGTGAAATTCAATCTGCATGCCGGTTAGATAAAGAGATATTACTGGTTACCCCCCATTTCCTGTGTCTAATGGAAGCATGGAGAAGCAGCTGGCACCCGTTCTGTTTCCCATTCCTGCTTCATAGCTTCTAATAATTGATGAATATTAATGTGCTGATGGAACTCCCCACGTCCTTGTTTAGTTCTGTTCAGCTCCGCTGGGAGACCAGCAGCAGTGGGTATTCTCAGGAGGGTCACGGTGATATTTGTGTGCAACGTGTTTGAAAACGACATGCGCTGTATCGCACAGGAAGAGTGCTGCATGCGACCGATCATTTTGAGACAGTGGCCTCACAAAGCTTTAAACTCAAGTCTGGTTTCCCTGAAACCGTTCCGGGAAGCAGCTTCAGGAGTGTGTGCGTTAATCGTGCATTATTGAGGGACAGCTTTTCTAGACAGCTGTGACGAGCCTGTTAGTGCTATGTTATCAAACCGCGACTGGATCAAGCCCCTGCTCTTTAATGACTTTTTAATGGTTTGTGTTACAATAGTTTAAAACAAAATGTGCTCTATATCGAATCACACCCATATTAGCAGTGATGTTTACCTGCTTTGTATTTAAATCTTTTTTTAATTTTTTTTTTTTAAATGGTGCCAGAATTCAACGTTGCTGCTTCTACATGAGGTAATAGAATTTGAAACAACACAGAAATGGGTCTCTCCGCATCAGGGACTCGAAGTCTACTTAGTACCTCTAACAGGAAATAAAGAGCCATCCTTTCATGGATTTTGTAGGATTAGAAATGAGAGCGACAGCACTTCGCTAGGAAGCTGCAGGCAAAAAGGTTCACTTGCTAAATTAAACTTCAGAGAGATTACTCTTATAAAGAGGTGATCAGCAGCTGTTAAGAAAGCAATCTCACGTTAGCAATTGCTTTCAATTATTTTTTTTAAATCCACTGGCAGCATTTCTTTAACAAGTATTGGAAAAATGCATGCATTCATTTATATATTTATTTCAACACCAGAATTGGTCCATGTCTTCAATGATGCCTCACCTATTTTAATTGATAAGGCTTTGTACTCTTTCTTTGTGCAAGGAATGGATGTAAATGATTCTTTTTATGCAGGGGTATGCAATGTGCTGTACAGTATGTGCAATAGATTATTGTATCTCATCCTGTGTTCTTTGGGGCTCATCCAGAGAGTAATGTTTTTGCAAATTAATTAGAGTTTAAACTGACATGCGTTTCTGTACAGATGAACAAGCAAGGTTTTTCTAAATCTGCCAGAACAATGCGGCATTTCCCTTGTGTGGCACCATGTCCCTTCTTATCAGTGTAGTTTACCCACACACTGCAGCTCAAGGGTGCCTTCCTGGTTCCATCGCTGCTCACTGCACAAATACAATTTGAAATACTGCAATTGATTACAAATGACTGCTGACATTTCAGAGCTACAGCACAGCAGCATTCGTCAGCACTGAGTTGTTACTAGAAAGAGTTACCTACCGGCACGGAGGCGGCTGGAATTCACACTGCCCGTCAATTACAGGGTGAAAGCAATGAACACAAGGCTTAATGGCTAAGCGGGCACATTTAACATTTCATATCTCTAATAATTCCTAATGGCCATTCTCAGACTAGTGTTATAAATATCAATGTGCTTATTTATTTATTTAATTTTTTTTTTTTACACATTTTCACTTTACAGCTCCAGTGTTTAAATCTGTGGCTTCATTCTAATTAGAATATATAGTTGGAGGCTATTTTTCTTCTTCTTGTTAATAGATGTATATACAAACAGTTTTGAACCTTGAACCCTTATTTATTACCAGCTACAAGAAGGCAGCGGGGTGCGGATCCCTTAGAGCAGGGTCGGTTCAAACCCTGTATGTTTCTTGAAGCCTCAAAGCCATCATTTCAGTGTTCTCTTATTCTAGCGTTGTGCTTCGGAAGTCGTGGAATGGCAGCTAGAGGGGGAGACTGCTTTATGTCGGAATGAAGAAATGTTTTTTTTAAGGGGACCCTGTTTATCTCCCATTGCAGTAGAAAAGGCCTACATTGAGAATATGGGAAAACTGACTGTCGGCCCACACAGTGTTTTTTTTTCTTTGTGCTTCTGTCTGTGGTGGCCTCAGGGTCAATCAAGCTTCTTGTTCGAAGCTTTAGCTGAACGGCATTTTTCAATATCTGAGTAAATGGCGCTGCTCATCCATGGCGGTGACATGCAGAGGTTCAGATCAAGGGTGGGCTCCCCGGCTTCCACAGTGCAGCTCCATCATGAAACGAGGGGACTGCAGGTCTTATTGGAAGCAATGACCCCTCGGGGAGAGAAGCAGGGGGTTCTCAGTGGATAAAGACAGCTTGCTTATTTGTAATAACAACTTGATCCTCTGTATTTGCACCCACAGTTCACATGCATCACAAACTTAAACCAAAGAAGAAGTAAAAAAAAAAAAAAGATTCCTTTTTAGTTGTTTCGGAACATTTCATCAACAAAAGCAAAAAATAAATCTCTAAATGCCACAACGATCCTTCAGCTTGGCTATATCGATCTTCTACAGAAATGACAAACTCTGGTATCTCAATTTTCTTCAGAGGAGGAAGTTAATGGGGCCAATGGGGCTGAGCTGGTTTTAAATCACCTGACTGTTTTGAGTTCTTCTATTGGTCAAAAGATAAGGCAGGGTTTGTTTTTTTTTTGCACAAAAGAGATGGCACTATGATGAGGCTTTAGCAGCTGTTAAATCAAAACCGAGACATTTTTCACCCTGCAGGCTTGGCATTTAGGGATTGATTATAGATCTCAAAGCTTTAATCTAGACCGTTCCAGAAGATACTATGCTTGTCATGCTTGCAGATTATATATATATATATATATATATATATATATATATATATATATATATATATATATATATATATATATATATATATATATGAAAGATAAAAACTTAATTCACAAACATGTGAATAACTGATAAATAAAAATAAAAATCTATTATATCAGGATGTTTTGGATTACGAGTCCTTCTTCAGCTAGATGGAAAAAGCAGTGCCTTAAATATACTTAAATATACTGCAATGCTTTTGTCTAAAAACCTATTGAATGGATATGCTGTTAGTTAGCGAAACACTCCCATGGGCATTTGACGTGCTGGAAAATGTTTGTTTCCCGAATCAAACTGATGACATCTAAGACTCACTGGCTTGAAGGATAAAAAGCTGAACAGTATTTTGTTACACAGGATGAAAGTGATATGCACTCACTGAACGGTATTCAAGAGCAATGCAGTGACCCTGCACTGGCAATACAGTGACGATGCTGGACAATGACAGCACAAGGGCAGCTGCAACGAGCCATTGGCAGACCTGCAACAACAGTGTTTGCATTTGCATATCCTGACACACTGATACTCACAGGTGTGAATCGCTGTGAATGCTAGGCTCTGTGGCTGCTTTCTCAAGGCTCATCTGCACTGGAATTGGAACAGTATCCCAACGGTTGTCTGCAAGTTTGGTACTGATTAAATATTAAAAAAAAGAAAGAATAATTTTCAGGTCAAGTTGAGTCTAGTGTGTGAAGAATCTCAATGCGTTCATGTTTTAAGCCTTTTAATCATTTTAAAAGAAGATGAATTGCTCCAATCATAGTAATGTCTGGTCTGCAGAACCGGTGCAAATTTATAGGAAAAATATATTATTCTTTTGCCATGACCTGACAAAAAAAAAAAAAAAAAAAAAGGTTAGCTTGAGCAAATGAAGATGTCTCTGGGGGTCACTTAGCACTGCCACTGGAAGCAATGACGAGGATGATGTACGGGTTCCTCCACCATCATCACTCATAGTAATGTGTCCATTAACTCCGAGAAGGAAGGACAGGGGAAAAACCTTGTGAAAGAGACCCATTTATGCATCCGACCTGACTTATTCCGCGCGAGCAAGGACAGGCACAACTTTGCTCAGTATGTTTGAGCAAAAAGGGAGGGTTCACGTCTGCCATCATATCCGAACACACTAGCGTGAGATTAGCCCATGAAAGCACATTGGTAAAAAGCCATAATCATTATCATTGTATCACAAAGGTATAGCAGGGACTAACAGACTGGGGGGAAGATAAATTAATCAAAAGAAGGATTGGCTCCGACCGAAACTGAGAATACGTGAAGGCGTGCTACAAAAAAGCAATCTTCTGGAAACACAGACTGTGGCTGTGATTAGATTCAGGGAGGTGAGAGAACGTGTCACTGTGGTTTGAATGGGAAATTAAAGACTACCTGACTTTGCCTTTTGTGTGAAAGATTTCTCCTCTGCTTCCAGTCCTTGATTAAACTGGAGTTTGATTTAATCCAGGGATCCGTATTCATAGAGCCGAAGCGTGCATGCAAATGCATAGCGGCTCTGCGCACCCCAATACTGTAGCGCTCACAAGGAGAGAATTTTCCCATATTGATACTACACTGATAAATTACAAAAAATAAAACAAAAAACACTCTAAATATGAAATGATTGTAGTTGAGAGATCTGTTAAAGAGTAGCTCTTGCTTCTGTTTCAGTGTGTGGACTCTTAAACGCTGTTTGCGTGGAGACAGATAGGGTTCTGTTTGCAAACCCTTGCCGGTGAAATGCTTCACAGGGCAGCCACTCTCTCGACTCTGCTCTAATGAGGGCGGCTCTGCATACGGCACAGCAAGATGGAAAATAAGGACCTCACAAAGGAAGTCAAGTGTAGAGGAAGAACTGCCAACAAATATCTTTTATAATTAAATTAATCAAGCTTTAGATGACTGAATTTTTCTCTCGTGTCCGTAAATTAGCTGCACAAGCGCTGGCTCCACACCAGCGATGAGCTGAGTACAAACAACACTAAAATTGCAAATGCATGGCTGAATATGTGCAGAGCGACTGGAACCGCTGCTGGTATTACAGCTGTGCAGGTCTACTTTAAATAAAAGTCAAATCTGTGCAAATTGTACCACTTAGCCTGTGCTCACCACGCTTTAACCTTGTGCTTTACCAAGCCTTCACTCTACTGAATTATACTTTACTGTAGGAAACTTTCCTATTAGACAAGGTGTTTTTCTATAACACCTGCATGGAACATCACTTAAGAGTTTGCATGTTTGATACGTAGGGTCAAAGTGGTGATGCTTGCATGGATTGATTACAGGCATGGCTACTGCTGGTCTGGCATTGCCCATCTGTTAAAATGATACCTTCCCACTACATATAAAGAATTACCGCAGAAAGCAGAAGCAACGCATTTATTTTACCTGCCCCAAAACAGCTTGACTCAGACAAGAGAGAATCCAGATCTTAAATCACAACCGCTGATAACATCACAGAGGGCAAACAGCTGTATTATTTCAGGGAGTGAATTATTCTCCAAAAAAAAAAAAAAAAAAAAGCAAAAGCATAGCCCAAGATCATTAGCCTATGTTGCCTTAGCTTGTAATCAGATTGTAATCATCTTGCGGAGCGACTCTCCCAACATCATTTATTCATGTTTTCTTCATGTTTTGTCTTTGAGGTGCGTAGCCTCCCGTTTAGAAGGGAGGTTTGACATCATTATCGTGGTCTGCAAAGCAACGGCATGTGAAACAAAAAGAACAAGGGACACATGAACCTGCTAATTGGTTCTTCTAATGAGTAACCAACTGGGGGGGAACGAGACCGAAGTTTTAAATGCAAAGAAAAGACTTCAGATTAGATGCAGTGTAAAATAATTATTTAAAAAGTAGTTGATCACACTACTGTAAAAAATACAGTTTTAAAACGTACACAAAACAACAGCTGAGGGAGGGGACGTGTGCATTCAATACTCGGGTTGCCAGTTAATGATCAATTAATGTTGAGTTAAGGAATTAATATATAGAAGTGTGGGAGTGTAGTATGACTTGATGTTTATTTTATATGAATTAAACAGGATGTCCTACATTAATTCATGAGTCATTATACCTGAGGTACTGAAGGCTGTTGTAAAGAGTTAAGCCTTTTAATCATGATGCACTACAATTGGTGGCAGAGTGGGATTTCTGCTCCCTTAAATCTGAGCTGTTTTTTTTCTAATTTCCATTTAACTATGAAGGCTGTTTATGGTTAGAAATATATAACAATGTTTTTAGTTTGCTTACCTCAAAACCAAATCTTTTATATAAACCAAGCTAATACAAATATCACACTCATATTTAGGGTTTCTGTTTTTTTTTTTTTTTTTTTTTTTTCCTTGCCATCTCTCCCCCTCCCTTTAAACCTTAATGAACAGTTGTTAAGCCTTAACTGAATACTGTTTAAATTAGCAACGCACTACTAGAAACTAACGCAGTGGAAATTAGTAAGATGGATGTGGCGATTAGAGCTGGAACGAAATGCAGGTTCAAATAGAATCAGGTGAGATCAATGCACGTTGCTTGTGAACTCAATCAAGATATGAGAGTAAAAAGAAACATCTTCCTTTGGTAATTAGTGTTTGATTAAGAAAGCGAATTCGCTCAAAATATGTTTCAAATGGACATCACGTGATCAAAGATAAAACCCCAAAACTAGAAGCCCTATTCATAATTCAGTATAGCGCACTCAACCTAAAGTGGTTTTGCTTTTTTGGCTGGGGGTTGGAATGTTGAAGCATTGTTCTTTTGACTGCTTTAAAATCAACAGTTCAGGGAGCATGCAGTGTACGGTAAGGAAGGATGCAGCTTGTCGGCTGATTCAGACCTGTTTACTGTTCCAGTTAAGAGCCAATTGCACATGCATTTATATTCCTATGAACTGTCAATCCTTACTTGAAAGGATTAAAATACATGAAACAAAAATTTAAAAAAAGACTCTAGATGTGAAAATGCCCCCATACTGTACAGTATCTCAGTCTGGATTCTTCAAAAGGGGTTGATTCAAAGTCATTGAGAATTGCAAGGCCAGGTCGTGCATGTTTAATATGCAATTCCCAGAGTTTCTTTTGAAGTTCAACAGTGGCTCTGAAGTTTGTTACTGAGTGAATAACTCTTCTGGAGGGACTCGCACACAGTCAGATCAGTCGCACTCAAACTTGCAGTCCTGTTGACAGTTTAGTAAAGCACACAGAGTCAAATGCAATTAAGCTATTGACGGAAAACGCTGAAAAGTTCTGCTGATTTCCATACTGCAAGAAACGCAGGCAAATAATGCATGCTTGTTTTTTTTTTTAATGCATATTAAAGCAATACATAGGCGCCCCCCCCCCCCGGACAGACAGCTGGTCAAACTAGATGGAGTTAAAGGAGAGAGTAATCTGACTAATCATTTATAGAACCTTTCTGTTTGCTTCATTGCAGCTAATCATTTTTTCCTTTCTGAAATACATCACGCATCGCACTTCAATCTGACAGAATTATGTTCATCTTATAATACAGGACGGCGCTGTTTCTGGTGATTCACACCTGCTTGATATGCATCCTTCCCCCAGTCTGTACTGTTTGAAATAAATATGTGCACAACGCTGAAGTTACAAGAGAGCAACGGCATGAGTCATACAAAATTTGTAGCAGATTAGTTATAGGCTTGGCTTATTTTTTGAAAATGAGGTTATCGAGACTAGAAAATTATGTCACCTTGAAGTGCCAGCACTTTCGCGCGTGGAGATTAAACAGAGCTTTAGGAAAAATCTTGTGAAGATATTTCATATCGCACTTCAAAAAGAAACGACTGTTTCCCCAATAAGAGACCCACCGTGAGTAAACAGGATGAGGCATTTTTAAGACTTTTCTTTTCTTGTTAAGAAGCGCCACTCCTTACTTTTTGTCCTTTAAATTCTTATGAATAATTCAGGAGGTTTAAAGCCTTTGATATTGTAGATGTCGTTCTAAATCGCTCTGAAGGCAAGTTGCAGAAGTAACTGAAGGGCTTCTGTTGGCAAAGGCATTTGGTCTCGTTAGCCATCTGGAAACAGAGAGGCTGCTGTTTGGTGTGGACTGGCTCCAGTGGACTGGCTGGTGTGGCCTGTTCCCACAGTGACCTGCAAGCGCAGTTCAACAGCTCCTATGAAATGGAGATGAATGAGACTGTGCACTTAAATCCCGGTGCTCGACGGGAGTAAAATAAATCCATTGTCTAAGAGATTGTTTGACATCACTTAGTGAGCAATTTGCACCTGGAGGACAATGGAGGCGAAATTAAAAAGCAATTATGAAGATGAACGTTATAACAATTTGAATGAATTAAGGTTGAATACAAACGCGACACAGAGCGTGATAATTACATATGCAGAGCAATCAAAGCAGCGTGATTCATTTCATAATCAAGTCACAATAAGACGTTGAATAATTTAAATACAGCTTTTTGTTATGTAATGGGAGCTGAAAACGTGCAATAATAATGTAATTAAGCACACTGTAAAGTCAGAGAGGATGAGAAAGAATCTAGCGGGTCTATCTGGAGCAGCGGGTTAATGCAACAAGAACAATATTTATATGCTCACGTGTATCAGACAGGCATTCAGCGGATTGTGAGAGTTCATTCATGCATGAATACGTGGCTTACGCGTGTGAACAGCATCGCTGGTTACAATGGAACACGGAATGGCTACGGAATTAAACCCACACGAATTAACAGGGCTGTTATCAAACGGAATGACTTCAGAACCCGGAGGAAGCGCAGAAGACATCCAGGCGTTATTCCTGTGGCCCTCAGCCGGAATTCATGAAGTAATTGCGGACATTGTTTTAAAGTGTTACCGCAATGCTGATGGCGGAGAGGTTCGTGTGCGCAGTTCCACTGAGGGTTCAGAGCTGTTGTCGAGGGGTGCAGTATTCAAACAGCAGGAGGTGAAGGGTAGAGAAGGTGAACTCTGGGAGTCGGTGGAGTCGTGTTTCCTGAGGTAACATGCTCCCCTGTCCAGCTTCAGTCAGGGCAAGGGTCACGCCTGTTGTTATTTTCTCTCAAGTGCTGTTTTGCTCAAGGACACACACGCCTCTTGCTTGTCGGGACCATTGCGTGTTGTGAAAAAGCATACAAACAAAACAAAAAAAATATGTATGTATTTTTCCTGTTAGGAGACGTTTACGGAGCAATTTGTCCTGTCGTCCCTTCACGGCTCCTCGGCCCGTATGTATTATCTTACCGTCAGTTTTAATTGAGGTGTGCCTGGAGACCCGGGGACACAAACACAAGCTGACAGGTAATCTCTCCGTGTCGGGGGGACGCAGCCTGGCTTCAGAGCCCACTGCATAGTATTGCCTTCATTGTTTCCCTCCAGCCCCATGCATTTCCTATGTATGCATTTTATTTATTTAAGATTTACACATACACACCTGGAAAACCTCATTAAGCCAGCCTGTTTTTCAAGAGGGACCGTGTAAGTATGTGTGTATGTATGTGTGTGTGTGTGTGTGTGTGTGTGTAATGTGTGTATGTCTGTATGCATGTACTTTATGTACTGCATATATATGTTTTGTGAATAAGGTCCACTGTTTTATTAATAGAGAGAAAAACAAGCACAATTATATACACCAGACACTAAAGGGTTAATGTAACATTTTAACCCTTGATGGCTTTCCTTGCCTGTCCTCACCACTCCCCCCTCATAAAACAAATCAATAAAAACATTCATCTTTCATATAGTTTCTATTGTAACAATGTGGCAGTGTGGGCTTCTATTAAGTGGCGCTGAACAACTTAAACGCTTTTGGAATGCTTTTCATATTCTTTGCCAGCTTTAAGGCAATTCAAATGAGTGTTTATCTTGGCAGCAATACTGACTAATAGATGCGTGAGTGTGTTGCAAGATGCAAGGATTCAGAGATTGAGTTTGGGAATGGGGAAGGCAGTCCTTAATCACACACAAACCATGTGGCATTAAAGGTATTTCTTTCACTATCTCCACGCGATATCATACATAATCTCGCTGGTCTATTAGCCGACTGAAAGGAATTTAAATGCATGCGTTGTGTTGCTTTGATATTGTGTAAATCCTGAAATAAATACACGGCCATATCAGCATTGGCACCAGTGGAATTATAAATACAGTAGACTTACTTGATAGTGTAGTATGTGCTAACATGCACATACCATTTGGCATGTATTAAATGAGTTTAAGAGCAACGATACAGCAGCTCGTTATTGTCTTTATAGACAAGCGACTTAATGACAAGGCGTTACAGTGTTGCCATATAGCCTGCTTTCATTTTCCACTTTCCTCAGGACTCTGACAAGTCGTACTTGATCATACTGTGGTGGATATGATCTCTGTTACCTGGAAAACATTAATGCTCATCAACAAACATTAGGAAAAATGCATTTTGAAGAAGGTTGACCGTTGCAGGTATTGATTTTACCATCAGCAGCTATATATAGTTTGGATTTTCTATTTCTTGTCAAGAATGCATGTAAAAGCCTCAAGGGGTTTCCACTCTGCATTTTAACAACCGCTTCAAGAAATCAGACCCCATAAAGAGGTGCTAACCAGAGATTTAAAATCGATTTCTTACCTCTCATTAGCACCAACAAATATATAAGAAGCAAGAGCTCTTCAACACAATCAAGCCTTGGAGAGCACTCCTTCACAAATAAAGCAAGGCGATGAGCTGAACCATTCTCAAAGGAGATTAAATAAATAAATAAAAATTGATTTACATTGCATTAGGGATGAATGTGGAATGTTGCAATGGTTTCATTCGCTCAATATTTAATTTGCCTTCGTATTAATTATTCTTATTATTGAGTTATTGCTTTTTAAAAGAAGGTCTGCAGGAGGATGTCCTCGTGAGGTTCTTGCTTCCAGAGGGGTCCTCGGAGAAATCAAAGGCACTCCTCGTTGTGTGTTTAGTTTCATCCTAGAACAGAATTCACAGGGAGGTCATTGTACGACACACTTTGCTGACTGACACAAAGTACGCACACCTCTAAGGGCTCTTTGTGAGATGCATTTTGCTGATGGTATTTCCAAACTCTCCATGCCTGTCACATAAGCAATTAAATCTTCAAATAATAAATGCCATGCTGCCTGCCAATTTTGCCAATCCTGGCCATGGCGACTTAACAGCATGCAGAATTTCAATGTGCTGCGCAATGCACCCCTGTCTCCCCGCATTCAGATTAGTGTATTTTGCACTCGTTTCTAAAATGCCAATAGCAGGATTTTCTCTTTGCGAGACAGCTGAGAGAAATGGCAGCTGTTTTATTAGTTTATTAGGGAGATCTGTGAGAATGAGGACGAGGGCCAGGGCGGGAATCACTGACTCAATTGAAAGAAAGAGTTCTTTATCCCAGAGTCGGGCACCACAGGTGTTTGTAGGAGACATCGATTTCAGAAACTGCAATGACATTTACAAACCATTGATAAGTTCTGTGCTTAGAAGTTCATTGCAGGTTCAAGATTTTACTGTGGGATATATTAGGACCTTATTAAGAAAACTTAAAAATCAATTCTGCACTCCACTGCCAAGTTTAAGATACAATTACAAGCAGCTATAAACCCCAGGATGGTACCTGCAGTACTGCAGGTTATTGCATAGCAGTTTGATCCATTCCAGGTTTTTCTATACTCTTAATTAGCCACATAGTAAAGTGTAGGCATGGGGCTCAGGTGGTGTTTACTGGTAATGGCTCAAACTGCAATGCAATGGGAGTCTAATTTCTCTGTACAGCATCTCCTGTATTAGAAATGTACTGGTGCATGTATTCATGTAAAAGACATTTCTTCCAGCTGACAGTGTAGCTCGTTGTGCTTCAGGGACACTGCGCAGTGAATAATGAATTTCTTCTTTTTGCTTTGTTTTTAATTAACAATATTAAACCACACAATGACATTTTCCTGTTTATCCTGGGCTTGCTCATCTCCTTATCTGACAACATTGAATGCTTGAGAGCAAATCAGGTTAAGCGCCGATAAACAGTATCTCCTTCTTAGAATTTTAATTCGAGAGGCTGTAAAAAAAAAAAAATAGCAGTTTGAGATTTGGGGATGCGTTGACTAGGAAAGGAAGTGGAGACTTCGCTGAATTATTACACTCTGGATTAAATTAACATTTGAAGTGTTTGTAAAACAATTACAATTATTCAGTTAGCTTTCATAAATTAACAGGGGAGGCTTATCAGAAACTCTGGCTGTTGCTTATAACATCTCCTTACCTGTTGTAGTGAATTATTGTTACATTTGACAGTACTGTTTTACAGCCTCTGCAATCATTCTGACTTCTGGGCTGCTGCTGCTTCAATACTGAGAGCAAACCTGCGTGCATGTCCGTCAGTCTGTCTCTCTTTACCTGCCTGCATGTCCGTCAGTCTGTCTCTCTTTACCAGCCTGCATGTCCGTCAGTCTGTCTCTCTTTACCAGCCTGCATGTCCGTCAGTCTGTCTCTCTTTACCTGCCTGCATGTCCTTCAGTCTGTCTCTCTTTACCTGCCTGCATGTCCGTCAGTCTGTCTCTCTTTACCTGCCTGCATGTCCGTCAGTCTGTCTCTCTTTACCTGCCTGCATGTCCGTCAGTCTGTCTCTCTTTACCAGCCTGCATGTACGCCAGTCTCTTTCTTTGCCTGCCTGCCTGTCTGTCTGTGTGTCTGTCCGCCCGGCTGTCTGCCTGTGTCTCAGCTCCTGTCTGCTCCGGTCCAAGTTCATTCCTCAGTCCCAGGCAACAGAAGAACACATTACGTGACAGTTTAATGGAATTAGTGGGGGTCCATCTTTATTATTAAAATCTGTCACAATAACGAATTACTTCTTCTCTCAGACTCTTTTCATCTTGCCTCTCTGCCAGATGGCAGCATGTTGCCTGCCAGGAAAGACAATTTAAAAACCTGGATGTTTTGATCCACATATTGTTGAGAGAGGTTTTATTTCACTTGTTTTTGTTTGTTTTTTTTAACTGGATTTTATTTCTGTCAGAATCTGAAAGAAAACAAAACAAAAAAATTGAACACACTTTATTTTTTTAAAACCCTATTAGTTGCTACTCTTAGTGTTGCCCCCGCTGCACAGCACAGCGTTCTGATCCTCACAGCTTCTCTCTCTGCACCATTGCTGTGGCAGCATCTTCAAACTGAGCTGGACCACTTACATTTTTCCATTACAAACGTCTGAACAGCATGCCTCTAGATGCACTGTGCTCTGTACCACTGACATAGCACGCCTCTAGATGCACTGTGCCCTTCATGAAAGAAGGCTAGACCTCAGATCAGCCATTCTTAGTATCTCCTCTGTTAAAATGGGTGCGGCTGCAGCCTGTGGTCTGTGTTTCAAGTCTTGTTCTGCCTGGTTAAGTATAAAGACCTCTCTCTGGTGTCCTCGCATTTCTCTGAAAAGCAGTAAACTTTCGTTTTTGTAGCTGTCAGTTTTCTAAGAGCCGAGGCAGTCGTGTGTAACGGAGTACCCTGCTCACACATTCAGCAGCGTGGTCGTTATATGAGATCTGTTTCTCTCCCTGTTTATTGGGAACAATGTTATTTCTTCAAACACTGCCCTGTATTGATTTAATGCTCGTATGTGTGTGTTTTTTTTTACTTAAACCGAGCTGAATTGATTTCTGTTTTTATTTTTGTCTTTTTGGTTGTATTCCAACGCGACTAAAAGATAGAAGGCTGTGTTTAAAAAGCACTCATGAAAGAAAATCAGAAATAATAATAATAATAATAATAATACACTTCGGCTGCCCTCGTTATGCAGGTTTATTCTGTATCACTTACACTCCACCTGCAGAAGGGTTTTAAGATTCTATGATAGCCCCCTGGAATTTCTCGGCTTAAACGGAGATCAGAAATCCATTTTCCTCTGTGGAAGAAAGCCAACTACATCAGGACACTGTTAAGCCTTTTTATGCTGTTACTTAGTGCTTGCCCAGGTGAGGCAATGAAGTGGAGAGTGTGAGAGTGGAGACGAGGAGCTGAACGCTATCATTCATTCTGTTTAACACACACACACACACACACACACACACGCACACGCACACCGACCTAATGGACAGGGGAGGGCTGGCTCCCATCACTCCTCATCCCCGCACTCCGGCTCAATATGCCCACATCACGTCCCACTAACCAGCGAGACCTTTCTCAGTGAAGACAAATGCATTAAAACCAAAGGGGAGTGCTTAGAATGGACACTGCAAAGAACTTCAGCAGGCTGAGCAGCCCGTCTTTCAGAGTGAAGGAATAGACTCTTCAGCAGGGATTGTTAGGGAAAAGCACAAGGGGATCCAATGTGTAGGAGAAATGCTGCCTGATTTACAGATTTCATACACAGGTTGGAAGCAATCTGTTATGCCTTAAAAAGTATCGACTGCGTTTCTGTCTCAGATGGTAGAAAAGCAAAAGGAATGCAACACCAGAAGCTAAACACTTCCCTCGTTTCTGCACGCCTTCAGAAATCCAAATCATACCCTTGTTAACACAGCTGGAGGAAAACCCATACTCGTTTGTGCAGGGTTAAGTGGAGGTGCAGGCAGTATTAAACGCTGGGAGCCGGTAGTGAGAGCTGCACTAGATTAGTTCATGGATGTCACTAGTTGGCAATGGGCAATGATTTTACTGTTTGAACTTGCATTCACTGGCCTGTGCTGCAATTGAATATCAATTGGATAATTATTTTCACTGTTTCTAGACAGAGTAACTGTAACTGCATGCAATCTGTCCTGGACAGAAGCCTTATCTTCTGTGGTCTCCTCACAGCCCAGTCACAGATTTAAACGCTGCTACTGGGTATATTAGGAGAGTCTTGGAAATGGTCTATGTACAGGAGATCCATTTTCCTATGCGGTGCAATGTGATTTCATTCACTTTAGGATGGCATGAAAATGGCAGCATGCTGCTCTGAAGAAACCCTAGCTAGACCATTAGCAGAGAACGACATTCCCAACAATGGCAACACAATGTGGAAATGATTACCCAGGCAGTGGTCCTGAACCGGTAGCATGCTGTCTGTGTGGTACTGATGTGGTACTATGGCACTGCAATGGATTACCATGTGCATGTGTTGCTTGTTCATGCCAAATACCAAAATCAAGTCTCTGGCTCAAATGAATCCCAGTAGGTCTAGAATCAAAACCTAGAACTGTGACCATCCATAACTAGTCTGACTCAGAATGTGCAGTTTTCCAATCAGCAGCACCACAGGTAGCAGGATTAATCTGACAGTGCTGTGTTGAAATGAATCCTAGGCGTCCTTCTATCATAGCCTAGTATCAGCAAGCATGGCGCACTGCAAAGTGCAAATTATACCGCAGCTATTACTCTTTAAAGAGAATTTCTCTATATTCTTTCAATTCAAAGCATGAACTGAAGATTGGGTATTTCAATCACTGCCTGCACCTAAAGTATGGGCTCCCTCAGTTTAATCCCTCAATCAGCCTGGACTTCACGCTCCAATCTACCTATCACTCGCGTGGAGCGAGAGACTGAGAGATGGGAAGTGCTTCCAACGGGAGAGTAGACAGGTTCCCTGCAACCCCAAAAAACTCCATTCCGTCGCTTAATGGCTGTGAGAAATTGCTTTTAGCGTTCGAGAGATGCCGTCTTGTTTTCGTGTTTTATAGCGGTGGGTGGGGGCTGTGCATGTGTGAAGGACTAGGCAGTGCACGGAGAATGCTGGCTATGTGTGTGGTGTGCGCTAGTGAGCCTCAGCGTGCCTCAGATGCCTCGGGATCCATGCTCTCTGCTCAGCTCTTGTTCCCTGCAGCTGTGTCCTCCCCAGGCGTCAGTGTATGTCGTTTACACCCCTCTGCAGGCCAGCGATCTGGTCTCTGATCTGGTATCTTACTGACACGCGTATGTTGTACAAATCGTGCTCCTGGCTTCCAGCTGTTTTGCTTTGCTCCGTGTTTGTGCAGCGTTTCACTTGTTTACCACGTTTCCTGCAATTCTTTTCTGCCGCATTTGCAATTGTTTTTTACTCTGCTTTCTTACACTTGAATAATTTTACTGCATTCAAACGTTACAAGAGAGTTTGTATTTATTTATTTGTTTCTTAAATTAGAGTGCATTGATAAGTGCAGGTTGTTTTTTTTATTGTGAATATGCTAAATAATATTCTAAAACACTAGTTTATTCATCTGGATAATTTATAATATCAGCATCATGTTAAGAAAAAATACTGGACTACTAACAGATTATGGTCTTCACTGTGGTACGCGGCAAATGGTCAAAGAATAGCAATTTGTGGCAAGCAAAAATATTAAATCTGAATAGCCTAGCTGTGCAGCGATATAACACCCAAAAAGACACCATAAGGGAATGAAACGCTATGCCAGTGCTTCAGCCTCCTATGAAACGAAACATTAAAAAAAACAACCCTGAACAGTAGAGCAACAAGTTTAAGCCGTTTAAAAATAAATAAATAAATAAATAAATGTTTATGTGGTGTTTTTTTTTTTTTTTTTTTTTTTTTTTTAGATATTTACCAAGTGTGTTTCTCTAGCAAAAGCTATTTGTGTTTTGAATCCCCAAGATTATGATGCCGCTGCAGGGATCATTTATTTTAGCAAAGTGCAGCCGGGGCAGGAGGCAGTACACCGCGCACTGGAGACAGTGGCAGAGGGAGCTGCGGGTGCTCCATCTTCCATACAAATGTCAGCTTGAAATGGTTTCTTCGTGTGCGACTGGAGACCACGATATTTCTTCATTTAACAGGATTGCAGGCTGCTGGTATCCAATCTGTTTCTAAGATACAGTGTCCCTATCCACTGGACTCTGTGATGGACATGCACTTCCACAAAAGTGGGTCAGTGGCTTTGCTTGCTACCGCTCAGAAGCAATTGCACGAATCACCACTGAACAGTACTAGCAGCAGAGTCCTGTACTGGGTGTACAGCAGAGAGTGCATTTATTAGAACACCCGACTGCTCCTGGAGTTTGTGATGTGTTGTGCATAAGAAATCAAACCACTTAGAAAATAGGCAAATTAGTGATTTTCTAATTTAATTGATGGCTTTAACAGACCATACCCTAACCCTAACCCTTTTCTGATACAATTGTGCACTAAAAAAAATGCATTAAGTACTAGTAACAATGCATAATAACATTGTAACTGTGCGAGTACACATGCATTTACCAAGTAACTACTCTGAGAATACAGAGTAATTAGAGACACTTCAAAGTGGTTTGGGGTTGGAATACAGACCTGCCGATTCGTTGCTCATTTGTAACTATTTTCTTCTGTGACCAAGAAACAACATCCATGATCTTGAGCTGGCTGAGAGGAGTTCTGAGCAATGGAGAGAAAGCCTGCCGTCACTTCCAGTTGTAGCAGCCATGTGGTTTTCTGTGTGCTAGTTTAAGAGTCGCCTTCAAGTTTTTTGTTATGTCTTGATCGCCCCAGCTTACTCGTGTGTGCAACAGTAAAGGGACAAAATTGTAGTTGACCGGGTCAGATTTTGGCAGTGAAGAAAATCAATTGCTTTCACTTGGTTATGAAATCACTTGAAGAGAAAGTCTTCCACATTGATGCCTGGTAAACCCAATGTATTCTGCAGGGAATCCCTCTGAAAGATGACACTTTGTCTACCTGCAATCACGCTACACAAATACAGATCCATATTAGACTGCCACTGTATGCTGTGCGGTAATACAAAATAACATCTGCCACTCGGAGATATTTTAATGGAAATTAATTGTATAGAATAAACATCATTATGTTGGCAATGATTCAAGAAAGATATTTACTTTATTCATTAATTAGCATTTAAAATATTTTGGCTATGGTGGTAATGAGACTGTTTTCATCCTTATTGCTCAATCGTAACACTGCTTAAAACGCAACGAAACCCCACCTGTCAACACCATTGTTGTTTGTCTTGTTATTTGGTAACGCTATAGGGGTAGCAGTGCTTAAACAAGCTAACTGGCTTATTGTAATGGCACTGTAAGGGTTAAACTCACAGCTACAGCTTGTGCATCAGGAATCTAGATGAAGCTGCCACAAGACACGTTACATGATGAGGAAACGGTGATTTTTCAGTAATTGTAGCTGTCTGAATCTGAAAGCCTCAATAGGTGTAGCCGTACAGTTCTGCCCGGTATCCGTCACTGTCAGCTTAAATATTACTGCAGATCTGTTCCCGTTCGGCAGGCGAGACAGGTTGTGTTTTTATTCAAAGTCAGTATTGCTGTTATCTTGCATTTGATTGCTGTGGTTTTTGTGCTGTATCTCTTCCACAGCAAACTAAGCTGAGGCATGATCCTGCTCACACTGCGCTCCGCTGTTCACACTAGGGTTCAGTTCGTACAGCACACAACTGGGCTGTCTCTGAGGCAGCAGCCCCTGTGCTAGGAAAGCTCTGGTTCTATTGATGTGTGGTTGTCGTGATGACCAGTGCATGCCCTTCCACTCAGGCACAGAGGATAGATTGCATGATGTCATCACAGGATTGCTGGGGCGACCTGTTAGCACTCGGAGCCTCTGCTTAACAGAATCGACAACAACAACAACAAAAAAGTTGTTTAGTTCTGATTCCGTCTCCTGTGTTATTCTGTGCATGTTTTCATTTACATTATGGATTATTAATTTGCCATGATCATTTTTAAAACCATTCTTGCTCACAGCCAGCGATCCGCCAGAATATAAAAGAACTACCGCTGCAGTCATACCAAACTGACCTTGAGCTACCACTTAGTACCGAACCATTGCATCGGTAATTATCCTTCGAATTTAAGTGGACGAGCAAGCACTTTGCAATATAGCAATATAGGTCAGTGTCAGGTGTGTGTTTCTCTCTGCAAACAGGACTTCAAAACAGCAGGACTTTTTTGGATAAGGCATGAGCATAAGGTCAATGTCGTAAGGGACTTCATGTAATTTAAGGGAGAAAACAGAAGCACCGTTTCAGTAGAAACACGCTGCCTGCTTCTTCTGAGGGAGGCCAAGTGGCAGCCGGTAAACAGCAGGACTGGTGGAGTGGCGGGGCTGTGGGGCGTCCTGGAGGTTAATTAATCTCGCTCCGCCGTCAGCCAGCTCCTTCTCTCATTGCTCCGCGCGCCAGATCAAACTGACGCTCGGAGGCAGAGGTGTACGAGGGAGCTTTCGCGATAAGAGAGTGCTGGAGGGGATTTGATATGGGGTTCTTCGAGAATGCAAAAGAACAAAAAACAAAGCTGAACTAAAAAAAGAACAAAAGAGCTAAATAATGCAAAGTGAGAGAGCTTTTTTTTTTGCACTTTCATTGTGCATTAAACATGAAAGATGAAGGACTTAAGTAGAAGACTTTTCGCAGCACAAAGATATAGAGTGGGGGGGGGGGACCACGATTGGACACCCCTGATGTAGAGTGTGTGGCTCGTACATGAATTGCACTAACAAATTAGAGCAATACACAGACACAGCAAGCTGATTGCTAGGAATAACCTGTGCATACTTTTCTAGCAATAATAATAATAATAATGCCATTCCGTAAAACGAACAGGTGGATACTGTGCTTCTATGAACAAGCAGATTGACAAGCTGCTACATCGCAGTGCACAAGCCTGAAGCATTCGTCCTGGGGTGACATATTCCATCTGCTGGCTGCTGAGCCCCCCCTGGCCCAATGGAAAGTATCTATCAGCATTAAAGCACTAATGCATATGCTGTCATAAATAATGAGTTTTTGTTTGAGGGCGTGTCAGTGTTGCTAGGGTTTACATTTCATTTTGCCTGTATTGATTAAATAGTTATGCTAACCAACCATGTGTGAGTGTGGCAAGATGTTGCTCTTCATTTTTACTTGAGTCAAACATTTCGAGGTAGTGCTTACTGGAAGGGCTGAGAAATCTGAGAAGATCCACGTGCGCGGTGCAGCTGTGAATCGCTTCCCTGCTGCTCCAGTTTGGGATGTAGATGCCCAGACAGGTTGGGTGCCTAGCATGCTCCATGTTTCTTCTACCTGTTTCACAGCAACCTGTTAAACACTCACAATACCAACATGTAATTGTACTAATCATGTGCAAAAATGTGAATGAATTGAATGATCTAACAAAGCAACCCACACATGCAAGCTTTCATCTGGAGGAGATTGTATCCTCCAATATTTACTGACAATAGTAAGTACTAATCTTCCAGCAAATAGGGATTCTGTAATGGACACCATGCATATAAAGAACTGAGATGAAAAGCAGGCCGGTGGCGTTTTATTAAAGGTTTTCTTCTCAGTTGTACTAGTAGTAGCGTTCCACGACGAGCAAAGTAAATGCAAAATAATTGTGAAAGTAAAAGTTAATTCAGGCTAGTGTTGGAAACCAAGGAGGCCAAGCTGACAGGAATACTTCTGTCCTGCAGAAGAGCTGCAGCATACAGGCCCTTTGAAACACACGTGAAGGAAGCTGGCAGATCAGCTGAATGAAAATAATAATAGGATCCCTGGATGAAGCGTCGCTGGGAACGCGGGTTTGTTAATGAAAGCTGAGCAATGTGCAATGCAATGCACTGGCTGTCACAAAGCCCGGCCGTGTCTTTAGTCTGCTGCTTGTAAGGGAAGGGAGATGCAGTTAACCCAGAGTGGAGACCATTAAGGAAGCACAGTGTGAGTAATCCTGATTAAAACATAAAGGGAGTATTGGCAACCTCTCAGCATAAACTCATTACATGTTACAGTATAATAAATGGATCTTATTAAAATGCATTCATTCTGGAGATGGGTTCATCTGAGCCTCTCTTACTGGGGAGCCTTGCTGAGTGCAGAGAGGTTATGGGCTGCACGTGCTTGCCCTGCAGGAGAGTCAACTACAAGCAGTTCAAAATAGATTACACTCATTTTATAATTCTGGTTTAAAAAAAAAAAAACAAATAGGGAAGGTACAGTATTTGGAGTGTGATAGATGATTTCAAAATTACATTCAGGAAACACGCACGCTGAAGAATAGCAGCAGAAGAACAGAACCATCTATCAAAACTAATGTACTGTAGTTGAATTCTTCTAACAGTAGAGGTTGTTTTTTGATGAGATCTTTTAAGATATGTTTCGTTCACGGTGCTACCAGTGCAACGAGCTGAAATTGCTACAGCTGCAAAAGTAAGCAACTTTTACAGCTATATTTAAAGGTACATTAGTTCAACGCCAACAGTGGGTAAGATGTTTTATTTTATTAATATGGATTTAGATCCTTTTAAATTTTTATCTATTTATGTTAAAGCACTCAAAGGAAATGGAAGAAGCAGACAGAGGTGGGTGCAAGAGTTGGGTGCAATATCTTTTTAATGGCAGGTCACATGTAGGCATCATTAGGAACAGTGTACCACAAAGGCTTGATAATGCAGTCATGCTGTACTGTGCTGTGGAGAGAAAGGAAACGATACAGCAGGGCAGTGTGTGTGTGTGCTCAGTGGAAGGATATGGGGTTATTTCACAAGGCCACTTACAGGATTCATTAAGACAGCGATGCACCATTCCACTGTAATGCTGCCTTACAGCACAATGCTCTGCATTCATTCAGCTGAGTGTATTCATTGTGACTGCCGCTGAAGCTCGCACCGAGGTCTGCAAGGACAAACTGCCTTTGTGAATTCTCCTCTTGCACTGCTGCTCCTCACAACGCCACTGTCAAAGAAAAACAAACAAGCTGCTCAGCCAGAGGTGCAGCTGTGCAAACGCGCTTCACTACCAGTGCTTGGTCATTACACAATAAAGAGTCTCACTCAGAATGAATGCATTAACCCCCAAACACTCGCTTGGTCATTACACAATAAAGAGTCTCACTCAGAATGAGTGCATTAACCCCCAGATGCGCTTCACTACCAATGCACTCGTGCTTGGTCATTACACAATAAAGAGTCTCACTCAGAATGAATGCATTAACCCCCAAATGCGCTTCACTACCAATGCACTCGTGCTTGGTCATTACACAATAAAGAGTCTCACTCAGAATGAATCGTTTGTTTTTAAACAATGGCTCAGGATCAATAAGGCTGTTTTAGGATGCGAATTCTGTGCTTATTAAGTTCAGCCACCATATAATAAAGTTTTTCCTTTTTAACTTGTTGTACAATTAAAAGTGTTCGTGAACTCGATTCTTATAGAAAGTTTAGACACAGTGTATAGTCAAGACAGTACCCCATGGCAACTTTTGCTTTGTAATAACAGACTGTTATATTCATATGTAGAAATGTCAACTATCAATAGGATTTTTTTTATTTTTTTTTTTTAATTCTGAGATTGTTCTTCTTGTGACAGAATAAGGCTATGGAATATGATTCCCCCTCCCTCGGTTTCAGAAAGAGGCTTGACATATTCTCTGTCACAGCAGAAGATTAATGACAGTAATAAAAGTGTGTGTTGGTGTAGGCCCACTAAACGTACCCAGCTTCTGTTTTAATTAAACAGCTCTGCGTGGGTATAGTTTGCTTTGGCTTTTGTGCATCTTAATTAACTTATCTTTAATGCTGCAATTTATGCCCTCTCTCAATGGAGCCGCTGGAGATGCACAATTCCTGACATGTCATCACAGTCTAGGGGTTCGTTTGGCCTGTGTGATCTGGTAACTGCAGCAGCCTCTGTGGCAATGTGGAGGATCTCGGACTGTGGTGCTGTCTCCTTTCACCGCAAAAGCCTCACTAATCACCGGGATATCTCTTGACACAGTGGCTTTCTACCTTGCCACTAAAAATAATTGAGTAATTGATACCTACAGGCTCAGTTACACAGAATGAATGTGATAACAACAGGGCCGGCAGGGCAATCCTGTTCATCGCATAATGGTGCTCCAGTTACCCCTGCTGCAGTTTAAATGAATTACTGAATATCACAAAGATAACGTGATCCTATCAGTGGCAGGTATTTAAAGGTTTCACAGTGATACAGCAGATGCAATGTATAATCATTTGTGTTTTCACAGTGCTTCTTTGCTCTTAATGGAATTGAATCTTCTTGATAAAAGTGCCTGTGTAGCGGATACAATATATAATTACTTATATTTTGGGAAGGATGGTACTTAATTTAGATGCCCTTATGTATGGACAGGAATAAGCCCCCCTTTTTAGCTGGGAAATTAGCCTCTTTTTTCTTGCTTTTGGAATCAGTAGCCCTTTTTTTTAATTAGCCCCTTTTTTGAAAAGTAGCCCCATTTTTGGAATGGATATACAATAGCTCGTTAAAGCATTCACTGTGGCAAGCTGGACTCCAGCTGTAGATTTTGATTGAGAAAGCCAATAAGAACGGATTCCGAAGCTGATGTAATAAATGGGTCTCAAGAATGAAGAATCAATTTATGATTCCGTTGGGGTTGGCAGGGGCAGAAAATATGAAAATGGATTCCACTGTTGAAAAATACCCAGCTGGTGATGGTTCTTTTACATCTGACCTGCAACAAGGTTCTCCCACACCTGTCCCTTCCTCTGATTTCTGTTCCTATCCTCGGGTCTAATTCTGAGTTTGTCAATAGTGTCCAGCTAACCAGGCTGTGAAATAAACTCACTCCATCGCTGAAATCCTCTCGAAAGCCAAAGTATTGGTGTAATAACCCACAGTAGCACATCCAGGGTTGGGAAGAAATGAATCATCATGGTTTGAATTTCATAAAGCAGTGTGCTAACCCGCATGATAATCCTTTATCTATACGCCTCTTGGACATGACTCAACTGTTTCCTGGACTGAGACTGGGCTGTCTTTACCACAAAATACAAACTGCATTGATCAGCGTTTTAAGTTCAAATAAATTAAGCAGCTCAGGCTGGCATTGCTTTAAAGGTTACCTTAGTGGAAACATAAATAACATTGAGCCGCGTTGTCTCAATTGGCTGAATGTAAGTTAGAGGATCAATAAAAAAGTAAGGATTGTTCAAATGTAAGCGTTTAGCCTTGAGGTTTAATTGGATTGAGATTTTTTTATTGGATGGACAGAGTGTGTGATGGTAAAGGCTGCATGGCGGTCTGATCTGTGTAAGCTCTCTGAAATGACAAAAGCTGCATGGTCGGCAATGGGCTCCCCTTTGTATAATTCCATGATTGCAACTGAGTATCTATTAGCACGAATGGATAAAGAAGTGACTTCTGGCATTGAGATCTGTCATAATAATGTGTGGTCGAATGCCCCGGTGGGTGGCAATCAAATGCAAAGAGACAGAGGATTTAATCACATCGGCACAATCGAGCACAACTGAATAAAAGCAAAAGAAACAAGCGTTTCCTTTTACTGTGATCTATTGTGTGTTTTGATAAACTGCACACTTATACACAGAATTGAACACCTGCATTCCAACTCATTGTCATGCAACAAGTGCTTTCAATGCTAAGAGTCCTGGAAATGCCTCTCTTGTATTAGTCCACAATTTCAATGTACCCACAGACCGTGGCTGGCACTAGAGTAATTATACAAATATATATTTATTAGATATTTCATATATTGAACATGTACAGAATCTTCTTTCCATGTTAAAGAATGTGTCATAAACAGGGATATGAGTAGAGTAGATAGAGTCTCAGCGAGCGGGGCAGGGTGTCCAATCAAAAGAGAGACGGGAGGAGTGCTCGGCACAGCCTCGTCCTGTGTAATAACATTGTGTTAGCGAGATGATTACCCGGGTTTCCGAGTCCCGTCTCTCTTTCAGTGACTGTAATTACAGATGGAAAGAACCGTGCAGCAAACATAATGCCATGTAAACAGACTGAGCTGGGCTCAAAGAAATTCAATTTGAGATTGAGGACCTATTTGTTTTACTGCAGGAGACACTTTTAATTTGTTAGTGGTGATGGGATTGTCTGAGTAACATGCGCCGCGTGGCTCTGCATGATTCTTCATTGTGAGAGAGAGGGAGAGCGCGTTTGGTTAGGCTGCTGCAGCTTATTTAGCGTTATTGTTGCTTTTAATCCTCCACTGGAATAGTGACATGGGCTTTGCTTTGTCATTCTGCAGACAGCATTCAGAGAGAAGGAAATAGAAAATGTGCGTGTTTGTCTACCACGCTTTCAAGTTTCACTACGCTGTTGCCATTGTGTGCTGTCATGGATTTTAAATGAACATGTTTTTTATATATTAATAGTGAAGAATAAATCAATAATTCGTTTTAGCATTGTCAGTGGCTTCAGTAGCAGTAAGCAAAGCAAGCAGACTAAACACTGAAGGTATAACTAATGAGGTTGCTCTCCAAGGAAATATCATTTCCATCGTATTAGGCGGCTTCCTATCTATTTCGATAGCCACACAGTAACTCAGAACTTGAAAGGCAAGCAAAGTAAAAAAAAATTAATTATATCTTAGTTTGGCTCTTTGCAGAGATTGTCTTGCTAAAGTCGAATTGGAATCATGAAATTCAGGGGGACTGGCTAATAGTGCATGCAATCAAGATTATATTATATCAGAAGTCTGCATGAAATAAGCCATTTTTCTGTAACAGATTTTGAAATATAACAATCTGATAAACATCAAAGCACTGCTGTGGGCGCTGTTCCCCGCTATCCCACAAAATATGTGTTACAGAGTTTCAAAGTCAGAGGAACTGCTGAAAGCATCAGTTTAAAGGCCGTCACCCAGGAGGAAGTAAACATCTCCAGACTGCCTTTGCGGTTCTCCCACTAACCCTCTGTGTGAGCTGGACTGACTTCCTCTCACATCTTCAATGCCACCGTGACATGGGCATGATATACCTGCGTCAAGCCAAGTGTAATCTGTTTGGACCGTATCAGCTGCTCTCTCCTAATCTCCTATGGCTTCACTCTACTACTGTTTCCACGTGTAGACAGCTGTGCTGCTGGAGGCCAGACGCAGCTCCCTGTGAGTGACGACTCCTTCACAGATGATGGAAAAGGCCGTTTATTCTCCTGTCTGCTCTGCGTTGAGTGTCTGTAGAATATGATTTTGATAATTAACTTTTCTAGCAAATATCTCACAAAGTAAAAGTATACGCAGAGCATAACTGCAACTAAACATTGTGTGCTGTACAAGCGCCTTCTTCAACCGCTGTGCACATGCTTCTTTTCAACTTAAAAATGTGTGTGTGTGTGTGTGTGTGTGTGTGTGTGGGGGAGGCATTGGCTGACCTCTCCAGCTCCCGGTGGGAATATAATCCTTTAAAAGAGCTCTCCCTTTGAACGCTGCAGTGTATCTTTAGCTGGTGCTAAATTATTGATGATGTACACACAAGGCTCGAATCTGTGTCCCCTAAGAACGGAGCTGCTTATGATCTTTGGTGTGTGTTGTGTGTTGACAGCCTCTTTTTAGCAATGCGTTTGTCATGCCGAATTTTCAAAAGATGTGGAGCACTATTGTGTACTCTAAGGACTCTAATAATTTAGAAATAGGACTGAACATACAGCACAATAGAGAGTATATAATCTGTACTCGGTAACTAACAAGAGAAATTGTCTTGGAGATAACCATCTCCTTCTGGTGAAGAGCATTCCCAGAATTTAGTTGGGCTTTCTGTATAGCTTTGTCTACTGGGCTGTTTTTTTTTTTTTTTCTCTGCTTTGAAGAGATGCTGAGCTGCATTACTGCAAGGTCCATTGTATTTACCACGAGACGTATAGGCCTGTGCGTCGCTGCTGCTGTGCATCTGTGCATGCTTAATGTTACGGGACTATATGCAGTGGCGAGTGGATGTAGTTTAATGGCAATTGGAGCGCCAAAGGGAAATGGCATGACAGGTATGTGACAGCAACACTAGATGCTCACATGTAACACTGCCATTGGGAAAAGTATGTTCGTGGTTAAAAATACACTGGAGATCTGCTTCGAACATCCCGGCAGAAATTACCTTAGGGGAAAGCGCTGTAGTATATCTCTGAATTATTGATTCTGTTTCATTTGAAAGCCAAACAGGTACAGTATAACTTGTCAACTGTGGCAATTCAGCGCAGAGCATGTCGCAGGTAGAATGTAATGTCTGAGGAGCGACAAATTAATATCCTGTTCTCCACACATGCTTTCTGTAATTCTAGCCATTTGAATTTGATTACAGCCTCCCTCAATCATATCTGATATATTTCACACCTTGCTTGTTATATCGTGACCGGATAAAACATTAAAAAAAAAGAAAATTGCCAACTCTAATCGCTAAACTGATTTCAGCTCATTATTTCTGGTTTCAGATCAAGTGATTTCTATTTTATTTTTTTTAAGAAAGGGGGGTTTGTTTAAATGGAATCAGATTCTCTACAGTACTGTCACCGTCGTTAACGTCTCCTGGTTTGTTTGTAAACCCTTCCAGTTAGGAGAACCAGGAGGTTTTCTATGTGTTTGCTATATCCACTCATATTAGCACACTGCTGATGCTGCCTTTAAAGTGAACTTGAAAAAAGCAAAGGACACAGAATGCTATAGCAGCTGCCAAAACATTAGACGAAGGCTTTGACTTTGGATGTAAAGTTTTATAGCGGAGAACAATCTTTACTTAACAGCAGGGATGGTTGAGGGGAGGTTATTCCTGCTTGGAAACGGCAGGGGAATGTGGTGTGCAGTGATCCTGTTGTTCCGCAGGAATCCGAGCATGTTGGGCTACAGGGAAAGGGTTTGAATTAAACCTGCTCTCTCTCTCTCTCTGTCTGTTTCAGAGCACGGGCTGTAACATTGTGTATTTCACCTGGGTCTGGCGATGGTTCAAAACCGCTGGAATTAACAATAACAACAGCTTAGAAAAACCAAATATAAACTCAACTGCAACTTGCCGTTCGAGGGATTCCCAGATTAAACATACTGCGTGACATGTTTGAAGAGAACAGGGAGGACGTCTGAACTGACTCTTTCATGCTGATTTATGCCAGAGTTGAAAGGTTACAATATTGCATGAGGCTTGATTTCTGAAAGAGAGGCTATTCATTCAGAAGAGTTTATCTGAGTCTAGAGAGGAAATGCTGAATGTTTACACTAGTGAAGCTCTTCTTATCTAATATGATGTGAACCCGTGCAAAGCATTCTATTGATTTTCATAGCAACCCCTATCCTCCTTCTTTCACCTCGCCGGCATCAGTATGCATATTATACAATTCCATCACATCTGGGAGGGAATCAGAATCATCTGCAGGTGTAAAGAAAGAACATAATTGCTTCTCCAAGGTGTGCACGTAGCTCTTCAGAGAGAAGGGCTTCTCCCATCTCCATCCTTTCAGACAGTACATAGAGATGCAGTTCTGGCTTAGCCCCAGCATTTGAATTGGTTTCATGATTTGTAGCATTGCTAGAGTAAGCCACGTGACTACAGGTGTTTGGATGCACTTGTAATGCTGTGTTTTGATTCTGATGTAATTCTACCCCACAATAACTTTATAATCCCAAGACCTGTTGATGGCCAGCTGTGACCTACTGTAAACCACAACTCACTGGTGAATGCCTAGGTGTGTGCACGAAGCCCAAGCCTGAAATCCAAACCATACCGATTCTGCTCAAATGCTCGTTTCCTAACATTGGGATTTGACACTAAAGCAAGGAAAGCATTCCTGGATGTTTGCGTGCCTCAGTGTAATCCCCTGGATTTAAAAGCTGCGGATCTGTGAAATGACATACTACAAGTTAGAAGAAACAGATAATCAGTTTTCTGAGAATGAATGTTTTGGCTTGGGAGAGCCTTTAAACAGCTTGTAAGAATCTGTAATGACAATGTCAGGGCAGAATGTCAGCATTGCTGATTGCAATGCCAATTAGCTTGTTTGAGTGCATCTCATTTCTGTTTACCAAGGAATATATCCCCTTGATAAAGTAATCATTATTATCGACAGGAATCTGATTCTCTTTAGCTGTAGCTTTCCCATTTTGGTGCCCCAAGGCAGCCCTGAAATACAGCTCAGCAGTCAGCTTTAATCACTTACTTTGGATAAACCAAATTAATTTCCAGAGCTACTGCTGCTTTTTTACATTTAGATGGGTTTAGAGGGCTGAGCACTCGCTCTTCAGCTGTATTGAAAGTGGATGTTGTACTTATTAGATTCATGGTCCCAACACACGAAAAAAATAAACTAAAATAAACCAAGGTTAAACAGGGTTTCACTGGAGGATGTAAGATATTGAACTCTTGTTACTTCATTTAAATAGGGGCATTAACATTAAACATTTCATTCAATGCACTTTGGTACCTAGTCAAGCTCTTAGAGCCAACCTAATGAAATGGTACTAAAGACAGTAAAAGCAATGGAAGCAATGCCAGATACATTTACAAGATGTGGGTGGGAGCTTCTGTATACCCTTGCAGAGGAATGCCAGTAATGACCCTCGTGGAACATGGGAATCAGTCGTCAGCATTCACATTACCAGTACAACAAGGCATACAGCTATCATAGTGTTGCAATGGCAAAGTGTGCTAGCTGACACCTTTCTGAGACTAGTAGACATTAAAGAATTGAAATATTACCATTGCTGTGCCCTGCTGCCAATGATTTGTACCATTGTAGCTGCCCTTGTGCTGACATAGAAACTTGATTGCCTTTCCATTGCGCTGCATCTCCACTAAACTGGATAAAGATTTAAAAATGTGAAGGGTTGGTTTTGTGTCTGCTAAGAGCTGTCCTAAATTCAAACTCTGACAGAGTATTACATGCCACAGACTTTCTACAAGGGCATCAAAGGGAAAGAAGAACATTACAAGTGAAGAGTAAATTACCAAAAGGAGAAACACTGTGCTTGACAGCTTGCAGCCCCGTCTGTGATTTATTAATCTTTGTTTGAAAAAAAAAAAAAAATTGGTTGAAAAGGGCGCTGAAGTGTTACATCTGCTCTGTATCCCAACTAATCTTATTATTTTGTTTTATTAATTTTGTTTCTTGTGTTTTTTTAGTTTTTTTTTTTTTTTTTTTTTTTTTTAAGTACAGTATGATAGGCTTGAAAAATCTGCAGGGAAATAAACAAACATCAACAGTCTACTGATGTATGCTTCTGAAAGGCTGGCTTGGAGATCAAACATGGTCAAACGTGAAATGACAGTCAAAACTGGTGCTGAGCAATTCAAAGAACAGGGGCTTTGAAGACACCAGACAGTGTTCATAATTCAACATTTGCAAAACCTTTAAATCACATCCCTCGTATTCCTCTTTAACACAATTTCAACATCCGTTTCATGCTGTAGCACCCATCATTATGGACCATATACTGCAACTAGCCAGGCATAGTGGTCCAGTGGTTAAAGTCCAGGGCTTGTAACCGGTACGATGTATTCTGTATTTCAAGTGCTGTTCAAACTTTAGGGACCACAGTGTTTCTTCATCACACTATTTGGATTTTAGTAACAGTTGATCTTTTGCGCAGAGTTGACATTGAGTGCCAGCACTTTTTATTCACACGCTCCCTAATCTGACATAGATGACTAACTCTGATTTCCTCTCTTTTTAGGCTTCAACTATGAAGACATTAACACCGTGGGAAGCAAGACCGCCGGTACGGTGAAGTCAAGCGTCGTGCGCAAGTCAGCATCAACGACACACGACCCGGAAGAGGAAGTGCGGCTTGTCACCACAGCCCCTCCCATCAGCTTCCACAACCACCACCCGCTGCTCGAGGAGTTCATTCACGAGACCCTGCTGAAGAGGGACTTCCTGGGACAGGAGCATTTCTTCAGCGCTGGGGTGGAGACCTCAAACCCGGCGACAAACCAGGTGAGACGCGATGACCCCGCGGCGTTCTCTGACATTGCCACGGCAACCTCCGTGGCATCCACGTCGCTCATGATGACCGCGCCAACCATGGCTGAGGCTGTGGCAGTTTCCGTGGAACAAAATGCTGCCTTTAAAGAGGAAGTGGGAACTCCGCAGATGGAGAAGGAGAGGGTGGCTGTCACCGCAGACTCTTTAACCACAGCAGTCATAAAGACGACCCTCCCTGACCACCAGGGCGGCGTATTTCAAAACAGCCACCGGCCGTTTACTACTCAGCCAGCCGCTGTGCTCACAACAAGCCCGGCAGAGCCCAGTCCAGAGCAGGTATCCACGGTGACCGACGACACACCAACAGCCCTGGCGGGGACCTCCAGAACGGAGGTGGAAGAGCCAATCACTGAGCGAGGCACGGGGACGGCCAGTGAGGTCACAACAACGACATCATCATCGGGAGACACTGACGAGGAGACAACCACCACCACTATCATCACTACCACCATCATAACCACCGTGCAGACACCAGGTAGATAGCTGTGATTCTACTTCTTCACTTGTGTGTGCATTGTTGTGTTAGAACCCAGTGTAATCAAATGCAATGTCATAGATAGAGAAGTTCTGGAATCTGTAGGCAATCGCCTGCTTTTAAGTGTACAGTAGCTTCACCCACTCTGCAGCGGCAATACTTTACACAACAGCTCGGCAAGTAAATGTGCTAATTGACCGTTTACCTGCCAAGCCCTTTAAAGTGCCGCGGAGAATTCGAAATCAATAATAAATTTGAATTTAAACACTGTATCAGGGGAAGGTTCGACTTAAGTGGTGCTCTCACAGCCCTTCATTTGCATGGAATGCGTTTGCTTCCCCCTGCAATTAACAAAGACGCAATCAGAGGGAAGCGTGCATTTTGATGTCCGAGGAGACGGCAAGAGGCAGAGAAAACACAGGGGGCCTGGCGATGTCAGATGCGCTGCCACATCTTCATAATCAAGCCGTAACTATTTTATTTTCTCAAGTGGTCTCTTTCCTCTTAGCTGGCTAGTGATTAAAGGAAACAAATGAGGTGTGTAAGGTTTTTCAGCTTGAGTCACACTTCAGTACAGTCAGTACAGCCATTGAGGGGGGCAAGAGATTTCTACTGATCCAAGCCCTTTAAAGGAGTCAATCTGGGGCCCGACAGAAAGTGGAAAGGGATCACTACTATGAAGCTGTTCAGTTCTCTGTCTGTTTTCTTTACAGTTCCGTGCAGTTCCAATTTCACAGGCCCCGAGGGTTACATTGTGTCGCCGCGATACTCCAGTCCCCTGTACTACACCAATCTGGACTGCAGCTATGCTGTAACTGTCTTCATGGGATATGGAGTGGAAATTCAGGTCAGTGCCCTTCTTTTCTGTTCTCCTCAAACGCTTTGCTTTATTTATGAGAGGACAAGAGGAAAGGATATTTAAGAGAATGACGCTGTGCTCCACACGCGAACAGCAGCTAGGCTTTGTTTATAGATTGACTGCTGCAGCACCGAGCCAGTGAGGAACAAAACCAGTGTGTAGACCCGGTTCCAGTGCTCATACTGTACCATGACCCCACTTAGGTACGTAGTTCTAAATGCAAATAATGTGGTAATGCTATGAGATAGGGCTTCTGCTATAAGTTGTAACCTGGTTGGATTTGGGCTTGAAAAATGATAACATGTACCCAGTGGATATTACAGTTTCCCTGCAGATCTTATTGACAGGTCTGAACTGTCTTTCTGCGTTTGTTAGCTGTATCTTCTTTGCCGCCTTTAATCCATTTTTTCTGTAGAGCTGTATTAACCTGATCTCCTCGTTGCTCCATCTTCATACTGCAACTCTATCAGCGCGCTCCCTTGTCAGTGTGGCTTTGTGGAGCGTTCTGACCCTCTGTATGAAACCTCATTTGAGAGGATGCACTTGAATTCATTTTTGAAGAACATATTTGTTATTACCCTTGCTGTTTCACTTGCTAGAAAGCCCTTCTCAATAAAAACAATAAAAAAACCACGCACACGTCTGAAAAATATTGTGTTAACACTGTTTAAACCCCTAATTCAAATTCTTTACAGTGCATTCCCAGCGCACTCACACACTCCCGCAAGAACATGTTATTGACTGTCAGCACAACACAAGCAATAACGCAAGTACCAAGGCATTAAGAAAGAAGGATGATTAACTCCCCTAGTCTGGACATCTTACCTGGTTTCAATTCAGCAAACAATAACTCTTCCCAAGTGTTTTTTTATAATGCATCGTAAATGACAGACATCATTTAGGACTGCTTTCATTCCATTGCATATTGAATGAAGTTGTAGATTCATCTTTTGTTTTTAATCGTTTTGTTATGGGTTTTTTCGCTTTTTTTTGTCGGTATGAATGATTTACGTTACCATTTGCATAAGAAGGAGCAGACCGCTGTTTATAGGCAGGTCAATAATTATCCTTTCATAAATGTATTCCTGCATTAGTTAGCGATGCACAGCTTCCTATAATTATCTATTCATAAAGCATTCCTGCATTAGTTAGGAATGCACAGCTTCCTATAAGCTCTGTGCTTTGTCTGCCGAGCGGTTCTCAGCCTGGGCTTCCTCTTTCATGATGATTTACTCAGATGCAGCGCTTGGAAGAGAACGATCATGAAATTTACAACAGCTATTACCCCTTTGACCTTCCAGGTGGTTTGTCTAATATATTTGTATTGAAGAGGGGTGTACACTGGAAATGCATCTCCATGTTTCACGCCAGCTCGCTCCGGGGGGAGTACAGCTCTCCAGGATTACACTGAGTCCCCGGGTCCATGCCGATAAACTGCTGAGTGGAGGAATAAATATCCCTTTTGGTTTTTTATTCTAGTTTGTTTTTTTTCAATTATTCAAAGTGCTCAAGATGTAAAGATGCCGCTGCATTTATCTCGGAATTGATTGCTTATGGATTAGCTTTCCACTCCTTTTGTTTGTTTACGACTTATTTTGATACTCTGCCGTTAAAGTCTCTCTCCGGCACCTCTTTGCCTAATTACACCAGGGCTTACGTTTCCAGTGAATGGGCTAAAGAGCTTAACACAGGGGAATAAAAAGGTCAAAACTGCATTCATGAACACATGAGGGCCTACTGTATCCAATTAGCTGCTTTTGTTTCCAGTAGTATTGTTCTAATCTTTAAACAGGCCAGCGTCTGTTTAATATGGTCAGCTGTATTAGTAAAACACACACACGCACACACACACATATATATATGCCTCGATGAATAGCTACACACGCAGAAAAGCAAGCCATAGTTTCCAGGAGCATGCACCAGAGCTCCTGTGAGGTCGATTGGCTTGTGTGAACATGACTAATCGGTGTATATACATAGATGTCCTGGGAAATGCATAAGGGAAACAAATGCTTCTGTGTTTTTCAAAGTGTTTTTTGCAGACTAGTGATAGTGTCCTTGAGTCGAGGCAGCAGCTGTTTTTTTAAGGCATTAAGGGGTCTTTAACACAGACATCCAGCCCTTTGGATGTCACAACATCACCGCACACCATGTGGCTTTCACATGGGTTACAGCCAGGTTTCTGCCTTCTGCACACACTGTGAACCAGTGACTTTGTGGTTTTGAGAGATGTGTTCTATACAGCACTGAGCCACAGGGATGTGTTGTATACAGCACTGAGCCACAGGGATGTGTTCTATACGGCACTGAGCCACAGGGATGTGTTCTATACGGCACTGAGCCACAGGGATGTGTTCTATACGGCACTGAGCCACAGGGATGTGTTCTATACGGCACTGAGCCACAGGGATGTGTTCTATACGGCACTGAGCCACAGGGATGTGTTCTATACGGCACTGAGCCACAGGGATGTGTTCTATACGGCACTGAGCCACAGGGATGTGTTCTATACGGCACTGAGCCACAGGGATGTGTTCTATACAGCACTGAGCCCCCCCAGCACACTCAGCTTGGGAGAATAACTTCAGCTCTGCATCAATCTCAGTTCAGGTCACTGTGGGCTTCCGAAGCACTGCGAAAGCTAGCAGCTGCACCAAGAGGGATATCGTTTTTTCTTCTTTTTTTTGTTCTCATTTACTGCAAATTCAGCTTTTCTAACTTTCCAGTATTTTTGCAACCTAATGAAAAAATAAATAAATAAAAAAAACCCTCAGCTGTGAGTTGTTTCTTGTCTGCGATTTACAAATATATCTGCAAGATTTACATCCCTGTTAAAAAAAAAAAAAAGCACCAGTATAGCTGTAAGGTTAAACATCAGCTCCTCAGCGGGGATTCGGCAGGGATACAGAAGAAAAATGAAAACGTCAATGAAAGTAATTAAGACCTTTACAGCCCCCCCACCCGAACTACTGTTACAAAAGATTTACTGGAAGATTATAACACGGTCCTCTTTACATGCCACAGAATTTCTCATAATCAATGAAAGGGTTCGCGAGATATAAAGAGATGTTGGAGTGAGGAGGGTTTAGCAGCTCCCACGCACCAGTGACAGCGTTATTTAGAGCATTTCAATTACAAAAGGCATTTTTACATTGATCACAAATCCTTTCAGTTACAAAAACGTAACAGGCTCTCTACAGGTTCTAATAAAACAGATTCTCAGTCAAGATAAATCTGTAATGCAGCACCTTTAGTTACTGTTGCAGAAGGTAATTGAGTGTCAAGTGAGTCTTTAGTCCTATTTCTGTAAAGTTCAATAGATGCTTCAACATTGTACTCGCTGCGGCAATTCAGTGCGGCATATTTATTAGCCTTTCCTTTGTGCCGGTTATAAACTTTCCCATCTGGCAGCTTGAGAACCTACAATAGCTCCTCGCATTCTTCCACCGTTACTCAGAATAACGACGGGGAAACGAGGCTGTCCTGTCAGTTGCTATGGCTACAGTTATTACTTTTCCCCGCGAAACTGTAAGCAGGCTTAATATAAATAAATAAATAAATAAATAAATAAAATGAAGAGTTGATGCAACGAAATTGATGCAGTCGTTTAAGCTTCATGAGATCCAAAGTAGAAATGTGGTATAATAACCTAGCGTGTAGTGTTTGGGAAACAAAAAGACTCTTATAATTCAATTGACATCACAATCTCAGCAGCTTTAATTGCTGTCATTAGGAAACAGGTAAACAACCGGGGTTTACCAGGCACTGACAAAAGCATGTTATTATCAAAGAAATGCATTGCAGGGACAGAGAGGTACGCTTTGCAATGAACACAAAGGCTTCAGGTTTAGTTAACATGGTATAGCGGGTTATTCAGCACACTGGGAGGCTTAGCCACCATGGCGTACAGGGCCTGGGCAAAGCTTTAGGAACACCTGCCATGATACCGTCAATAGGGCAGCACGATTTAACGAGTCTGCAAGGTGTTAAAACTGTCCCTGGCGATGAACCACGCCACAGGGTCTGTTCTGCAGAACTGCTTCATCACTTCAGAGCTTCACAACAGGTAAGATGTGGGGTATTTTTTCATTTGCTACTACGACCCCTTGAAGCCACACAGTCTGTCACCTTTCAGCTTCTTCCCTGGGAGGATGCAAATCAATGAGCTGGCGGCCCTGTCTACCATATCCCAGCCTGTCCCTGTGCTGGTCTAAGGCGAGATCCAGGACATACTGGAACATGCGTCTTGAGTATTCACACCCTCCCTGCATTGTTAACTCTGAATTCAAACTTTACGTTCCCTTTGGCATTGACATGTGATATATACGCCTGTTATAAAAAGCTTTAGCTGGAAAGGAACACATTCTCATAGTATATAGTCATACTGCGTTATCAGTGCCTTGGAGTGCTGGACTTCGCCTGCATTATTCAGGAATCCTAAAGAGGCTGTTTGCAGTAAAAAGGCAGCTTAAATCAGAGGGACTGAAGGGCAGCATCTGCCCAATGAAAGCGAGGTAGAACCTGAGCGCATGACTTCAGTGGGGCAAATTAAAGTGAGCAGGAAATGAAACAAGGAGAGTGAACAAACAGGAGGTTTGTACCATTTCAGATTTTACTTCAAAGAGTTGCACTTTGCTTTTTTTAAAGGGAGATAATACTAGAACACAAATACTTACCTATGCTTTTAACTTACATTTCTGTTTATTATTGACAGAGCACCTACATTATCAAACCATGTTGTGCAAAAGCATGCAAATGCCTTATAATCCTGGGGTCTGTTAGAATTGTAGGCTAGATTATATTGCTGAAGGAAGCGAACTGGTTTATATTAACCTCATTAACTTATTCCTATCTAGTTTCTCGTTGACTTTGGGAACTTGCACGTTCATTAAAATGAGGAGTCTTTGAAATGCACAGGCGAGTGGAAGCTGCCTAGAATACAAATGACTTCAATGCTATGCTCCATCAGAGACCCTCTCTGTGTGCATGCAGTAGCAGTGCGTTTTATGGGTTTATTTGAATAAACAGTCATTGAAACAAAGAGTTCTCCCGGGGGTATATACTGAGGAATGAGCCAGAAAATAACCTGACTGTAAAACTCATTTATAGAATACCAAACATTGCTTCTGCATGTTCTTTTGTTTTCCTTCGTGCTTTCAAGCATTCTTTCTGGTATGGAATGCAGTGTGGAGGATTGGGATAAGTATCCATATTTTTATTAACATGGCCTTTTATCAGCTTTAAAAAAAGAGTACAACACATCAAAAACAAAATTGCTCGAATGTTGATGCTTTTTAACCCCTCGACGGAGTCAGAAATTATAAGAGGCTTAACGGTTGCAGCCAATGAGATAATCACAAGAAACTGACCTGTTTGGCTAATCCAGTCCCTATGGACTGTATATCTTACCACTGTAAAAGAAACATACCTATATAATACTAAGAAATAAATCTGGTTGCTGTCTGACTTCCACTGCTCTACTCCAGCTAAAGTAATTACCCACCAGTGCCTTCTCCCCTGCCATTAAACCAATCATCTGCTTTTCCTAATGACTGAGATGCTGTATCCCAAAGACACTGCGGAAGAGAAGTGAACTGGAAAACAGCAAGCGTAACAGACTGCCTCGAAGCCAGGCATGCAGACTGAGAGCCTTCTTGAAATAGTGCATCAGCTACCATGGGAAGGTCTGTGGAGTTGTTTCAGTGGCTACGACCCCCTTCAAGCAGCAGCCGTGTTTGCTGTCCAGCAGGTGGATTGGGGTTATAACGTTTACATCGTCTCGCAGTCGCACTGGACTATCAGCTCTGTTAAGAGATGTGGACAGTGACAGATTCTTCAGCAGCTTGGCTCAGTGTAATCTCTACTGGAAGCAGCAAGCAATTACATTCCTCCTCTGCCCCGATCCATACCTCTCAACATTTACAGTGAGATCAGATCAGGAGGCGCTTACGCTAAATCAAAATAGGGGAGCTTTAATTACCTGTCACATACTAGGAGAGGCAACTCAACGCTAGCAGAGCTGTTCAGCGCCAGCTATAGCATGGGCTTAACGTCTTCATTAACCAACCAAGAGCTTCAATGCACATTTAGTTAAACGAAGTGGACCTGCTAAGGTTCGGCTGCATGCTCAGCCATGCCGACATGTCCAGGGCCCACGGTGGTGAGCCTCTGTGTTGAGCCGTGCTGCGTCTTTCAGGGGTTCTGTTTTTAACCACTCCCCCACAGGGCATTGAGAACAGAGAGAGCCAGCTGGGCTGGAGCAGGAATGTGAGGGCTACATGGAAAGAACTGTGTTGGGAAGGCAGCAAAGGAACCAGCGGAGGGTTCTGTGTATAGATATGCATGCCTGAAACTAACCTGCCTGAAGTTATGCATGAGAAGGCTGGAAATTTCACAGTAAATCAGAGACTTGCTGCAACTTCTGAGCGTCAGTCTGTTGTTTTTTTTTTTGGGGGGGGGGGGGGGTGTGTGTGTGCGGTATACATCTTCACCGCCTAACACCAACCCTTACAACATGCTAGAGGATTCAGAGCGTCTCAGTTTCTGCTCTAGAGCAAAGTTAGCACCACTTTTGATTTTGTTTAAAGGAAAAACTAAATGTACAAAACTGGTGCATTTAAGACATTTGTTTTAGTGCAGGTTTTTATTGCAGTTTTCTCATGAACAGTTAGATTAGGTACAGTTCCATTTGCAACCCATAGGATAAGCTTGTCAAAACTTCAGAGAGAAAACAGCCTGCAAAAAGATTTTCAACGCAAGAGAATAAATCTAGACTGCTGCTGCGAGGGCAGCCCACAGTCTTTACAGCTTTAAGAGTGAGGCTGGAACTTTAACAGCTTACAAGGATTTACTCTAAAACTGTTGCAAAGAACAAAGGTGTCATGAAAAAGCCTAGAGAGGCTTCAAGATGTTATTGTGTGAATTGAAGGGCACAGCATCAACAGAAAAGTTTTAAAATGCCCACTGGGATACCATCAGCACACCACTGTAATACACAGAAGAAACTCTTCCTCAACCAGCAGCAGTCTCCAGCATTACCAGCGACAGCAGCACAATGGAATAGACTGGAGCGGAGATCACAGCACTGCACAGGTGTGAGTAATACAGTGCAACGAGTTCATTGTATGTACTGACATCAGTATGAGGCACATACTTGTCTCTCCACTACAGAGTTTGCTCTTCAGTTGAATGGCAAGACATTCTTCTTAGAACTGCGAGGTTAGACACTTCTGTCAAGCCCTTGCCTTTATGCTCAATTCATTGGGCTGAGATGCCAAGCCAGTCTGGTGTCAGTGCCCATTAAAACGGTTCTGAGCCAGTCTGAGTTAAAATTGCATTGTCTAAAAAAAAATGTGGCCTGATCTGTGAGTTTTCAAAATGCAGCAGCAGGAGGAGGAAGGAAAAAAAACTGCTACATATAAAATTCAGAGCCCTAGGCCAAAAATGGCATTGCTTGATCTGCCTGCATTTTTAAACTCATCTGCTTGTCGACATGTTTCGATGGCCTGCGATGCCAGACTTGAACAGGGAGAGAAACTAGTGCTATTGAATAGGTGGAGGTGGAATAGGACAGACTCTTATACAAAAACACTGCCCTGAGAAAACACAGCAGTGCCCATTGCACAATATGTAATGTATGCAACAGTACTACATTACACACTTGCCCAGTGCATTGTGATGTATAAGCATGTCTTGACACTCCATTCTTTCCAGGTACAGATAACCTTGCTACATGGTAAGCCAGTCTGCTTTCACATTATTGGATTCCAGGCTCCTACTGTAAGCTTGGTACTTGTTAATGCAGTGTGTCCTGCCCAAGTGGAGTCATTCGTTTATCAGTGGGCATCTGAAAAGAGATAAGAACAACTTCAGACAAGGTCGGACTTGAGGGGATAACAAAACAATACAGTCCGCCTAGTTCAAAACTAAAGTAGTAGTCGTGGTCATTGTAGTAGTTGTAGTATTGGCTAAAATCTTGTATCTGCTCATTCTTTTAAAGGTATCTTGGTGTTACAAATCAACGTACATTTTTGGGAACAGTGTCACACAATATTGTAATGGCAGCAGCACATATAAAGTCTGTACTGTACTTCCTGGATTGGAACAAAAACCAACTACAGTGAACTAATCTGCGCCTGCCCTCTATTCTGCACTGAGGACAGTCTAGCTCCATGTAGCAGGAGAAGCTGTATACCAAACTGCCAGTATCCCATATATCTGTCTCTTGAGTATTTCAGATTCCCAGGAGCATGAAAGCAGGCATGAAACGTTATAGGGCGTCAAAAAGCAACCTGAACACGAAGCAAATTAAGCCCAAAATTTGCTTTTCAGCAGCAGCTGTTTATGGTTGCCTAGCGACAAAGAGGTTCTAAGATCCTGCTGTTCCTCTGTTGAGAAGTGAGGTGCCGTAATTGTAATGGCAGGATGATTGGTAGGCTATAAAAAAGGCTTTCCCGCAGTGTTAATAACTGAGAGATCCTCTCAAGGAATATCAGGTTCTGCAGTGTCTGTGGTGTGGTTTTTGGTGCTAGGAGGCGCTGTGCCACTGAAAGATCCTCCTTAATGTGGCTGGCTTATTTAAACAGAAAAACTGTCCTTTTTTAAATGGAATTCTTAAAAGGAAATTGTACCGAAATGAATTCATAATGGACTGTGCGAGTAAAGAAAGACACAGCCATGTGAGTCAATCCTACACCGGCGATGAAGTCTAAGGAAATCAGAGCAACTTGTTTCGGACTTCAGTGCTGTGACAGTACTCGAGCAATACTTAACCACTGACAGCCTCTGGAAGAGATGATGAGGAAGAGTGACCTGGAGCAGAGCGGGGGATCTCCAGAGCCTTGGTGACGGGTGACTGAGTGAAGATGATCAGACATGTGTGGAGGATTTCTCAGAAATAAGAAACGGGCTTGGAGACCATGTGCTGCGTTTACAATACCTTTGCTTGCTTCACTTCCTTCACTGTGCTAGACCTGCTAGAAACCTCCGCCCAGCAATGCAATCTCCATAGCAATTATGAATGTGATATGCCTGAAACGATGTGTAGTCTAGAAGGGAACCGAACGGTTATCCTTGCCTATAAAATCGTGAGAATTATAGAAGTACTGAAAAGAAGCGATTAGGTTTTTTTTTTGACAAGCATTTCAGTGAAAAGTCTTTGGAACAGTGTTTTCAATTGGTTGAATAATGTGAGGATCCCCGGGACTCATAACAGACTCTCGTCAAACGCTGAGTGCTTTGCTCAAGTGAGCGTGGCTTCTTTTGGATTTGTTGGGTCTCATGCTTGTCTGCACTGAGAGATCTGGGGAGTGTGTCTGTAAAAAACACTATAAAACCAACTGGGGTCAACTGGACGCATCAAAAGTGGACGGGGACAAAATAACTCTTAAGTAGTGTAAAATGAAGTTTCTGATCAATAGCACATGGTTCCATATTGGCCCCACTAGAATCTTAATCCGGCACATGTTTACTTTGTATTTCCTGATTGGGTTCCAAATATGATGCAGTGTGGTTCCAACGGTTCCATTTAGAATCCTCGAAGGAGCCTTCTTTTCTAAGAGAATGTGCATTGAGTGCCGCGCTACTGCTTCACTCCATTCTGCTGAGAGGCATGTTTTTAAACCTCTGATAACCTGCAGCAGGAGCCAGGGAACCGCTTCCCTCCAGCCTGGCTGCATGAGCCATATCCCCCCAGACCTCTGTGTCTCTGCATGTACAGTAGCCCATTAAAGCTAAGCCTATTAAAACTCAGCACTAATTAATCGCTGTGTTCAGATAAGCATATCATCTTAAAGCCATTCAGATTGGTAACCCAAATGCCATTACGCAGAAAAGCAATTTGTTTCAAATCCCTGGCTTTTCAGGCTCTTAAACACATTTCAGAAAATCTCTCTAAATTAAATGTTTATCCCCCCCCAACAAAAACAAGGAACTGAAATAGAAACGGTCTTGTATTTAATGTCCTGTGTTTTACTGTAATAAACTCGCTGCACTGATTTGCTTCATGCTCACAATAAATTATTTTCTGTTTCATTGAATGTTAAAACAAACAATCATTATCCTTGCCTTCCATTGTAAAGAATGGATGACTGAGGTCTTAGTTAAGCCTCTTTTGATGAGGATTCTTGTCTTCTCATGTTATGTTCCTGATTCATCCTTGCTCTTAGTTATTGATTCTGCATCTCCTTGACCTCGAGATTAAAAGGGCTACTTTGCATTATATTAAATGTATTATCTGTGTCATAACCGATTAAACGTGTTCTGCAGGATTCTATATTGTTATTTCTGTTTAAATTATTATGCATCCTACTCACAAACTATTCCAGCTAAATTTAATTTGAAAAGGCTCTTTAAGGGTGATTGTGAGGAAGTGAGGTGGGGAAGCATATCAGTGTTGCACAGGCTTCACCTATGAGCTTCAGTGCAATGTGCGAAGCTAATATGCATCCCCACCTCACTTCCTGAATTTATGGTTGAAATATCGGGAAAGATCGATTAATTATAGCTGATTCGTAGCATTGAAAAAAAAAAAAATTCAAAAACCAAACATTTATCATAATGTGTTATGTTTGGAAAAATGTGAGACATGCTGCATCTAACTAATGCGTATCAGATTAGATTCACAAACTAGTTAGTAAGATCAGCCTCTATGCACAGTTAAGCCATTACAACAGTAAATTACACATGCATTGGGCTTTACTGTGTAAGGACCCTTCACTAATTCAGTTGCCCTCATGACATCTGTGCAGGTTTTCGGCTGTAGATCTAAGCCAGTAATTCTGGATTTATAGCTTGCTGCTCTATCTTACTTTGACACCAGAGCTTTGCAACCCAGCAATGCAAAGCCAAGTTTATAAACCTCTGGCAGCAGCCTTTTGTCAGCATTATTATAATGTATCGCCTCTGTGTTTTAAAACTAAAGAAAGAAGACACTTAATTTCCCGTTAGTCCTCTGCAGGAGAATGTGCAAAGCTGACTGGCAGTTGAATAAAGCAAAGGAAGTCAGAAGAACAGGGCTCTTGAGTGAGAGATATTCATTATATATTCAGCGCCGACACTGAGAGGAGAGGTGAAAGAGGACATCGGGAACGGAAGGGAGCAGAGGACGCTTCTAAAGCTTTTCCAATGCCACGTTTTAAAACTCCTCCAGGTGTACTCAAGAAATTAAATCTCAGCGAGATACTCAAGCAAATGTGCCTGTCAGATTCCGTGAGCATGCCTCTCTCTCCACCATGCCACTCGCCCTCACACTTACAGGGGGGCAAATTAAACAGCATTTCTTTCAGTGGATGACATAAAAGCTGTTTTATATTCATGTCATCTCCTTGTTCTCCCGAGGGGAATAGTGGAGTATCGTTTGCAGTGGTTGTGAGGGTGAATTACAGGGCTTCATTTACTGAGGGCCTTCTTCAGTGGAACAGGCTACCCATGTGTGTTTGGCTCATCAGATGAATGCCACACTGGTTCATCTGAAAGGGAATAATGCCACTGTTGAATGGCTTGTTTACTTGAAGGAGCCTTTTTATTGAACTGCATATACAAAATGACAAGTTGATTTTTAATATTTTACATGCACATGTGTGTTAAATTTATATGCTACTGTCTTTTTTTTTTAATATTGGTCCAAATATATGTTGGAAAACATGATTTCGTCATTATGAAAACACTACTGTACCTACTGTTTATGTAGCAAGCAGAGATTTTAAAAGGTCACCGTTGTTGATTTCCAGTGGATTGTAAGTTACACACTATAGATTTCTATGTGGGGTGGTGTAATATTATGAAATCCAGAACTTTGTTATTAATCAATCAATCGATCAATCTTTATTTTATATAGCGCCTTTCATAGTGGAGCACCATCACAAAGCGCTTTACAAGATGCAGTAACAACAAGCAAATCCATAATACTTCAAATACAGAGAAATGCATCATACGTGATACAGTAAAAAACACAATGCATAATACATTAAATACAGTGGAAAGTACATAATACATGATAGGAGCATAATACATGAAATAGTAACAGCAGCTAATAGCAGATATCAGGCTTAGAGAGCATGGAAAGCAAGAGAGAACAGGTGGGTCTTGAGAAACCGGTCATTAGCTGCTGTCATTAATACCTGCATTGAGAAAAGAGAAACCCTTGTGTAAAGGTGATTCTGTGTTTAGCGGTGGTTAGTGCTGGGCACTGGTAACAATCCGAGGATCACACCACAATGCCCGGAATGCTGCTGTACTGTTTGCCACGTAGTTGCTCTTCACTTTGTTCCATGGTGCATCACAAGCAGCCAGTGCCCACCTCTAACAGGGCACAGGGCAGCACTCTGCTCCTGCCACTTGCTGTGCTGGCAGACCAGCGGAGCCTCGGAGATCAATAGCCCATTGATAATAAACATAGCCTTTAGCTGTCTAACGCTGGAGGAATTGCTCTGTCGATTCAAGCACTTTCATTTGAATTTGGTCCCATTCTGACAGCTGAAAATGAAATGCATTTGACACTGAACCCCATAAACCTTGCAGTGATGAAGAATAAAATGGGACAGGCTTCGTCACTGATGTGCTGCTCTCCATTCAGTAAACAAATGAACAAGGGACACTGCGGAGGGAAAGGGTTATTTACACTTGAGCGTCCTCATACACTGTCTCGGGGATATTTAAACACAATCAGGAGTTTATCGTGGGGAGGAAATGCCCAGCATTATGCTTCGTGAAAGCTGTATTGATGAAACAGATTCCTTCCTAATTATCTTTTGTTTTGTGTGTGTTAAGTAAATTCCAAGCAAGTTGCTGTATTTTTTTTTTTAAACTAAATGCTGTCCTAAAATAAATTAATGCTCATTTCCACACCACTTAAATTGTTTCAGGTTCTAAATGTTTACCTCTCATGTGGGATAAAAAAAACAACAACTCTAGAGCTTACCTTTTCAACTTTTTTTTTTCAACTCTATTTTTTTTTTTAAACTAAATGCTGTCCTAAAATAAATTAATGCTCATTTCCACACCACTTAAATTGTTTCAGGTTCTAAATGTTTACCTCTCATGTGGGATAAAAAAAACAACAACTCTAGAGCTTACCTTTTCAACTTAGAAACAAACTCTACCCGGGGCAGTTTGAAAATCACATAAACTCTCATCAATAAAATCAGGGTGAGCTTGGATCAAAACTGACAATACCTTTGAGACTGCTTATCAACTGTAACAAACAAACAAACTGGACACCTGAATCATAACTAGAACTAGAAAAACAGATAGCAGCCAGCAGGGGGTGCCTTTCATCTCGAGACGTGTTTAGATGCTGGCATAGCAGTTTTTATATGTAGGGTACGAGGCTTTTTTAAAATTAATTAATTGCACCAAAAACAAACATACGTTCCTGATTCATTGGAGCACTGCATCAAAAACACAGAGCTAGATCTGTAATAGCACTGAAAATATTGCAGAAATAAGTAAGGGGCACCTTCCTTTGGAGCATTAATATAAACTGCACATATACTGGCAAGCTGGTGGAGGACAGTTAGCTAGCCTGTGGGTTACAATCGTTCCACAGATTAGCCTGCTGATTGTAAATCCCTGTAGGTGCAACCAGGGCAGCGTAGGGAACCCGGAGGAAAAAAAAATAACTCAAAATAATTGTGTTTCTACCGGGAAATGATATTCCCTCTGCATTCGAAAACCAGGATCACTAAGATCAGACAGGATCAAGCATTCATCCATTATGCAACCCAAATCTGTTTAATGTGTACGGCAAAAAAGTTTTACCCATTAAGTACATAGGAACTAATGTGTACTTACACGTAATTACAATGTTATGATGTATAGTTACTATGTACTTATGTGTAAAACTTGTTGCACGATATAACCCAAACCCTTACCTTAACCCTATCGCGTTGCAGTCTAACTGGAGAGAGATGCCTCGCGTTGCAGTCTAACTGGAGAGAGATGCCTCGCGTTGCAGTCTAACTGGAGAGAGATGCCTCGCGTTGCAGTCTAACTGGAGAGAGATGCCTCGCGTTGCAGTCTAACTGGAGAGAGATGCCTCGCGTTGCAGTCTAACTGGAGAGAGATGCCTCGCGTTGCAGTCTAACTGGAGAGAGATGCCTCGCGTTGCAGTCTAACTGGAGAGAGATGCCTCGCGTTGCAGTCTAACTGGAGAGAGATGCCTCGCGTTGCAGTCTAACTGGAGAGAGATGCCTCGCGTTGCAGTCTAACTGGAGAGAGATGCCTCGCGTTGCAGTCTAACTGGAGAGAGATGCCTCGCGTTGCAGTCTAACTGGAGAGAGATCCTCGCGTTGCAGTCTAACTGGAGAGAGATGCCTCGTTGCAGTCTAACTGGAGAGAGATGCCTCGCGTTGCAGTCTAACTGGAGAGAGATGCCTCGCGTTGCAGTCTAACTGGAGAGAGATGCCTCGCGTTGCAGTCTAACTGGAGAGAGATGCCTCGCGTTGCAGTCTAACTGGAGAGAGATGCCTCGCGTTGCAGTCTAACTGGAGAGAGATGCCTCGCGTTGCAGTCTAACTGGAGAGAGATGCCTCGCGTTGCAGTCTAACTGGAGAGAGATGCCTCGCGTTGCAGTCTAACTGGAGAGAGATGCCTCGCGTTGCAGTCTAACTGGAGAGAGATGCCTCGCGTTGCAGTCTAACTGGAGAGAGATGCCTCGCGTTGCAGTCTAACTGGAGAGAGATGCCTCGCGTTGCAGTCTAACTGGAGAGAGATGCCTCGCGTTGCAGTCTAACTGGAGAGAGATGCCTCGCGTTGCAGTCTAACTGGAGAGAGATGCCTCGCGTTGCAGTCTAACTGGAGAGAGATGCCTCGCGTTGCAGTCTAACTGGAGAGAGATGCCTCGCGTTGCAGTCTAACTGGAGAGAGATGCCTCGCGTTGCAGTCTAACTGGAGAGAGATGCCTCGCGTTGCAGTCTAACTGGAGAGAGATGCCTCGCGTTGCAGTCTAACTGGAGAGAGATGCCTCGCGTTGCAGTCGCGTTGCAGTCTAACTGGAGAGAGATGCCTCGCGTTGCAGTCTAACTGGAGAGAGATGCCTCGCGTTGCAGTCTAACTGGAGAGAGATGCCTCGCGTTGCAGTCTAACTGGAGAGAGATGCCTCGCGTTGCAGTCTAACTGGAGAGAGATGCCTCGCGTTGCAGTCTAACTGGAGAGAGATGCCTCGCGTTGCAGTCTAACTGGAGAGAGATGCCTCGCGTTGCAGTCTAACTGGAGAGAGATGCCTCGCGTTGCAGTCTAACTGGAGAGAGATGCCTCGCGTTGCAGTCTAACTGGAGAGAGATGCCTCGCGTTGCAGTCTAACTGGAGAGAGATGCCTCGCGTTGCAGTCTAACTGGAGAGAGATGCCTCGCGTTGCAGTCTAACTGGAGAGAGATGCCTCGCGTTGCAGTCTAACTGGAGAGAGATGCCTCGCGTTGCAGTCTAACTGGAGAGAGATGCCTCGCGTTGCAGTCTAACTGGAGAGAGATGCCTCGCGTTGCAGTCTAACTGGAGAGAGATGCCTCGCGTTGCAGTCTAACTGGAGAGAGATGCCTCGCGTTGCAGTCTAACTGGAGAGAGATGCCTCGTTGCAGTCTAACTGGAGAGAGATGCCTCGCGTTGCAGTCTAACTGGAGAGAGATGCGCGTTGCAGTCTAACTGGAGAGAGATGCCTCGCGTTGCAGTCTAACTGGAGAGAGATGCCTCGCGTTGCAGTCTAACTGGAGAGAGATGCCTCGCGTTGCAGTCTAACTGGAGAGAGATGCCTCGCCAGTCTAACTGCGTTGCAGTCTAACTGGAGAGAGATGCCTCTAACTGGAGAGAGATGCCTCGCGTTGCAGTCTAACTGGAGAGAGATGCCTCGTTGCAGTCTAACTGGAGAGAGATGCCTCGCGTTGCAGTCTAACTGGAGAGAGATGCCTCGCGTTGCAGTCTAACTGGAGAGAGATGCCTCGCGTTGCAGTCTAACTGGAGAGAGATGCCTCGCGTTGCAGTCTAACTGGAGAGAGATGCCTCGCGTTGCAGTCTAACTGGAGAGAGATGCCTCGCGTTGCAGTCTAACTGGAGAGAGATGCCTCGCGTTGCAGTCTAACTGGAGAGAGATGCCTCGCGTTGCAGTCTAACTGGAGAGAGATGCCTCGCGTTGCAGTCTAACTGGAGAGAGATGCCTCGCGTTGCAGTCTAACTGGAGAGAGATGCCTCGCGTTGCAGTCTAACTGGAGAGAGATGCCTCGCGTTGCAGTCTAACTGGAGAGAGATGCCTCGCGTTGCAGTCTAACTGGAGAGAGATGCCTCGCGTTGCAGTCTAACTGGAGAGAGATGCCTCGCGTTGCAGTCTAACTGGAGAGAGATGCCTCGCGTTGCAGTCTAACTGGAGAGAGATGCCTCGCGTTGCAGTCTAACTGGAGAGAGATGCCTCTCATTGCAGTCTAACTGGAGCAATATCAAAGAGTCTTGTCAGCTGAGAGATATAGTGAAATGGCTGGAAAGGATAGGAATGCAAAGGGTTCAGTTCTGTAAGCTTCAACCTTAGTTATTTTCAGTGTGCTGTTTGTAATGAATTTTTTGTTTGGTTTTTTTAGAGCAGCGTTGGACCTTTAGCTTCCTTTAATATACTGTAGCAAATGCTATATTATTATATTGGAAATGATAGTGGCTACTCAATGTAATGATTAAGGACCATTGTTCTAGAGTGACTGGTGATGACAAGCATGTCATCAGAAGGAATAAGTGTGTGTTTCATACAATAAAATTTCTGGTAACTATTAGCTGGAGAGTCTGGAACACCTGCCTCTTCTGATGTGACGAGAACACCACAAGCTCTTTCAGAAAGCGGTGATTAATGCTGCAAGGCTTGTCATCTGTTCAGTAGATCAGGGTAGATCGCATCAGGCAAAACCTAGAGAGAAACCTGCTTCCGACTGCTTTTCTGGGAAATAACAAATTGCATATAAAAAACGCAAAGGGGATTTCCAGAAGGACCTAATGAGTGTTTAGATAAGCCAGTGCAGGGTTGTGCAGTGCAGCCCTCTCCACCTGCGCTTGTGTTTGAAACGATAATGCTACCCTGCACCATACCTGCAGGCTCCAGCTGTGCAAGGGTTAACTCTGAAGCAATCACACCTGGAAAGTGCATTACTGATCAAAGCTTTTAAAGCACTAGCTGGGTTTGACAATATTAGAAACACAAACGGGAGGATTAGCTTCAAAACTTGATTTAAAATACAGTTTGTCAAATCACTCGAAGCCTGAGGAACTGTATAGAAACAAAAAAAAAAATTAATAAAAAAAATACAAAACACAGTTTTATGGCAGCATTCAATCAGGAGGCTTTTTTCCACTTTTGGAATGGTGGTGTATGTTTGAATAGCGCTGTACTATACAACAGAGAATAAAGCCGCACTATGGCTTCAATCACTTTCCCTTTAACATTGTTCATTACAAAAGATGACTGGTGTGCACCAGGAGCAAAGCACAGTGTGGTTGGAAGCACAGGCAAAACTGGTAACACATGTCAAAGGAACCACATGAGAATGGAAAGCTGGGATATTCTCCTGCTTTTAGCAATGTCTGTTTGGCTTCCCGTCTCATTTCAGGACCTTGTGCCTACCTTCTTTTGCTACAGTATTTTCTGCATTCTGTGTCTGTAGCTTGACCCAGCGGATGTTCCTGTCATGTCCCTGTTCTGTGGGATTTCATCGCTTGACACACACTAAGTGGTTTACGGGAATGGATTCGAGGAATACGAGGACCTGCAATGCGACTCCTCTGAGGCAGCATGAGTGATACAGAGCTTCTTATATTTAGCAGCTTGGCATTTACCTCTGGTGACCTCAACATTGAGGCTGGTACATCAGCTAGCTGCTTCAGAACCATCTCTCTTAGGGCCCCGGATCTCCTGCTAGAACAGATGCTTCTGGTGCTACATCATTTACTTCATTCCTTCTTAATTACTATCTTTAATTAGTAGTCAAAACTCTGTCTTACACACTTGCAATTTCCCAACGGCCTCCTTCTTCTGCAAGCAGTGGTCTGGTTAATTAGGGAAGCGTTCTGTATTTTATTAATAGATGAAATCTATTAATTAAATACAGAAAGAAAGTCAGAAATATGAACCTGATTCTGAACACACAGCAGTGCACAGAGTCCAAGGCAAAGACCCCTATATGCCACGTTTGTGAATTCAGAGAATAGCACAGTAGATCAGGGATTGCCAACAGTGTTGTTATGCAGTTAAAAGGTTTGCAATGGGGATATGCCATATGTAAGCATTATGAATTTCTAACTTCATGCTCAACTGCTATACAAGTTTAGCCTAATAATTTGAGCTGTGACATAATGTGCGCAACTCAGTGAGTAAGCACGTGCTTGTAATATGCTTTCTGTAACTGGAACAGCTGCTTAGGAACCCATATAAGTCTTTTGCAGTGCACTGGTAAAAGCATAGCAAATGTTATAAAGCACAGTGAAAGCTGGCAGCGCTAAAGCACAGGAAGTGCACAGCAAACTTTTCTCAGAGATAGTATTAAGGGCTCTTTAAAGGGCTATTTAAAGAGCGAACTCCGGTCAGTCAAGCTCTCTCCGACCCCTAACCTTTATATCTCGGCTCCAGCTCGCCGCTTGCCTCCCACTGCTGTCAGAAGATGTTTGCTTTTTGTTGTGTGAAGATCTCCAGCAGTCTTTACTGCACTACACACAGGCATTTTCTGCAGGCTAAGGGGGCTGACCTCTGCATTTAGCTTTTTGCAATTTTCCGAAACCAGTTTTCATGCATTTTGTACGGTCAGGCTTCAAGTGCACTAGTAACAGCGGTCCCATGTCACAGTTCTACAGTACAGCGCACTGCAAAGACAAGAGTAGAACGTGCTGAGCATTGACATGGCTGCTCTTTTCATGTTTAGAGCTCCAGCACCAAGACCCACATTAACCCTTTAGATATACTGTGGTTGTGTTACAGCTTTGACAAGGAAACTCTTCTGTGCTGTATTAGCGGTTGTGAAGATTGTTAAGGGTATCTTTAACACACGACTCTGCTGAAAGCCTGCAAAGTGTTAAAGCTGCATGTTTCAACAAAGATGCAGAAATGGCTCCTCTCTATTACTCACTACTCCCTGCTTTCTGTGCAGTCTGCCCCTATCAATTACAACGTCATCGGAATCTCCTCATTACTTTCCATGGCTATCTGGAAAACTGCAGCTCGAAGATGCAGCATTTCTGAATTACAAAATCACATGGACACTGAACCAGATGAGCGTTTTACATTTCCCATCAATGCAATCCTTTAATTTACACTGAAAGATTCTTTATGGATTATTTTACTTCAATCCAAGTGATATGATAAGTGATAGATTTCAAACATTTGATACAGGCCTTTCTCAGGAATCATCCCATCGATTCTGCATTTCATTCCCTTTCCAAGGTACAGCAGCATCACTACAGAACAAGTGTTAATGATTAGACATAATACAAACTTTCAGCTGCTATTCACACTGATCAAGCCTCTTGTTGCAGGAACTCCTATGACATGCTGTTAGACTGCAATTCACTTCTATTAAAAGGAGTTGTGTGCTAACCTCTCCTGAGCTATTGCACGTGCAACCACACACTGACCTCAATTATTTTCCAAGTCTGCCCTCTCTTCTGTATAGAAAGACATTCTCAGGGGTGCTTCATTCATGCATTATTGTCTCTATTTCTTATAGGCATATCCTTCACAGACTGTCAATAAGCAGCCTATTAAAGCCTTGAATGTTGAGGGTGTACAAGAGCCCGCCTGTGCTGATAAACAAGTCACTGTCTACCTTGCATTAAAGGGTTTATCCCATCCAGAGATGGACACACATTCTTCACTTTATTACACACAAGCAGGCATTACTAAACCTTGAACTTGTAATCCACTGGTTCCAAAACTTTCAGGTGAACCAACCAGCCCCGGTGGTTTAGAGGTGTCAGAATGATCTAAATATTTAAATATCCTTAAACACAAAATTTTGTTTACAATCAGTTCTGGTTGTTTAAGAGAAGGTTTAGTCACACATTTTGTCTGTGGAAGACAAACAGCGGAAGCTGGTTTTCTTAATTCATTGCAAACAAGTCAAGTCTGTCAATCTTTATGATTACATTTTAAAAATAACCGTTTACTTTGGATTACAGCTGAGACGGATTATCCATGGAATAAATGTCACCTTCTTAAGATAACAATTCTGAGCTAAATCCTTTTTTCAACAGGCCGTTTAGGGTGTTTGTTTTTACATTGAAATATAACGGACTGTCAGTTCGATACATTCTTCTTGTGCACTCCAGATTATCAGGAAGCACATCTTGTTGACTGTCCAGTTTTATCTGTACACTGTGTATACAGCAATGAATCCATGACTGCACTCCTGGCAAGCTGTCATTTGGACCGAAGCGTACAATAGAATTGTACTGAATATATTCTGTGGTGTGAAATGATAAGCATTTACCAACGATGCTATCATCCCACTCAAATTATGTAGCAATGACCATAATCCACTTATTGCTTCTTAAGCTATAAACCATTTGAGATTTGGATGAGTTTTTAAGCAGTGATTCGCGGTCAGATTCCTTGGTTTCGTCTGTTCATTCATCCATTCTATCCAGACTCCTTGTACTGTCCATGGGAAACAACACAACGCATTGCACAGGCAATCTGGTTATTCTGCATGGCAGTAAATATTATTGGAGGTTGTAGACGTTTTCATATGATTGAACTGAGAGCCTGTGTTTCCAGTGAAAAATAATACTACAGCAAGGATGGCCAGCCCTGATCTTGGAGAGCCACGATCCTGCAGGTGTTCTGGGTATCATTAAATCATCAATCATTAAAGACCTGGAAAAAACATTAGCGTTGACCAATTAAGAAAGTAATTGAGAAAACCAGAAGACCCTGCGGCTCTCCGGGACCAGGGCTGGCCACCCTGTGCTATACTGGCTTGAATTACAGACTTATTTTTGTGAAATCTAATCGCGACACACAAAATAGCCCCCCTTGAGTGCTTAAAGACAATTGCTTGCATGCTCATCTCGATCTACATGTGCTATTTTAATAAAAAAAAAAAAAAAAAAAAGCAAATTTAATTCAAAACTGGAGCTAATGAAAAAATGCAAATATCCAGTAATAGCACATGTTTTAATTCTTCTTACAGGCCATATCTTTTAAAAACTGCCACCAAGGTCTTATAAGCTTACATGACATTGCAAGATCCAACCAGAGCCCTGTTGTTTTATTCTGAGTGGGATGAATGTATTGATCGTGGAAACAGCTAGACATTAATCATACTATCTGGGTGACACAAGACGTGCCACCATGAGAAGCTTGCTTTTAAAATAAATAACCGTGCACCTCGTTCGATCGCTCCTGGTAACAAAGCGGGGCAGTAGAGAGACATAATCTTTACCTTGAGCATGTGTCATCCCTCCATACTCAGCGTTAGTAAAGGACTGTGGAGCCCGCTGACGTCAATCAAGGTCATTGTCATCTAGGAGACAGTTTCATTGCACAGCGGGGATCACTAGTGTCTCCATGTTCATTTTAATCACTGGTGGCAAGAATATTTTCTTGTCAAGTTCAAATATACAACAGCCCATTTTTTTAATAAAAAAAAACCTCACATACAAATGTTTCATAAATAGGAGAATAAATAAATAAAATTAAAATTAACATTTTCACATAAATTTATTTTGGTTCATTCCTGTAAAAACAAAAAAAGAAAAACCCCTCGGTCCCTTGGATAGGGAGTTCTAAACGTCACTGGCTTGGAAACTTGGGCTATTTCAGGAATGCTGCTGATTGCTCTATTGAAATATATGGTCTGAGGCTGCTTGTCTTGTCCTATCCGTTTCATTGCATTGTACAATTAAAACAAGCTGAAAGGATACACTAGTAAACGTGTGCTCCCTGTACAACGTTTTCCTTTAAAAAAAAAAAAAAAAAAAAAATAAACATTTTGGTGCTTCTAGTTTATCTGGGGGCAATCTCACAGGAGGAGTGAGTGCGATCCTCAGGTGTCTTGTTTCTTTAGGCAGACATCGAGAGACCTGCCTGGGATGTAAATTGAACCCGGGATGATGGGGACTGTCATCTGAATTAATCCCACAAATCAGGCGAAGCGTGACAACATGAATTGCGGCGATGCAAATTTAACAGCTTGTCAAAAGCGTTTTGCTGAATTGGCATGGAGCGTTCGGCTGGTGTAACTGTTTAGCAGGTGATTAATAGAAAAGCAAAACCAAAGCCGGGCGCATTCCTTTCTGTTGTCTTCCAGCGGGCAGCTTGACGTCTGTTTACCTGGAAGGCTTGATTGACTGAAATGGCATCTAATTTGATTGGACTGCGTCCTTCCCTAGAACACGGAATAAGAATGTCAATATAAATAAAGCTAAAGCGTTCTAAGTGTATGAGTGGAAGCAGTTCTGAAGTGGGAAAGGCTATTTATATTATGTAATACAATATCAAGGGGATTTAACACACAAGGTTCATGACAGGGCTGCCACCATGGGATTATTAGTGGGGCTTGGACAGGAACAGGACATGCTAGAGAGCTGACCGCCCTGTCATTACCTCTCTACAGGTCCTGAACGTGAGCTTGCTGGAAGGGGAGACGGTCACTCTGGAGGACCTGGGAGGGCAGGAGCCGGCCGTCCTGGCCAACGAGTCCATCCTGATGAAGGGGCTAGTGGTGCGGAGCTGGAGCAACCAAGTGGCAGTCCGCTTCCAGAGCTACCAGCTCCCCCACGCTGGGTCCTTTCACTTTCAATACCAAGGTACTGCTTCTGTACACCAGCATGGCTACACAGGCCAGGCAGCAAGGCTTTCTGCAGCTTCAGCTTGCGTTACTTTTCAAAATGTGGTTGATACAAAGATTCTCTTTTAAGCTTGTATGAGAAACCTGTGCCATTCCATGGCAAAAGGACAATGTGGTAAAGCATAGTGGCAGCATGGTAACACTTATGCAAACATGGTAAAGCATGGTAAAAGCGTCGGATGGCATGGCAAACTGCTAAATGGTTATGCATGTTTACCACGGCACAGTAATCTCTGTCAAGGTCACGGTCAGCAAGACAAAGGAACTGATTTGTTGTTCTGTTTACATGCATTTCAGTACACAGCAGCCCCGTTATTCATTTCTCCCCAGTGATTGACAGCGCTAAACTGTAACACGAATTGCTCGGTCTACAACTCTTCAAAATAACGAATCCAAGAATCCTGATGCTTTTTCATTCTGTCAGTCTTCGACGAGGGGTTTTAATTACACAGGCTATCTATCAAACTAGCAGCAAATCGAATCCATACAATTAATAAGGTTCCCAGATGGGTCTGCATTGCAAAGCAGCCTGTGATGGACGGCTGCCGTTTAGATGGGGGGCTTCAGTACAAAAATACGAACCGAACTGATTATTAGACCAGGCCATTCCAAACCCTCTGTTTCAACCTTCTGCTGCTGTAAAGCCGTATTTCCACATTCTCTTAAATGGCATTGTTTAGGGAAAAGAAAACTTGTGTTGTCGAACTTATGAAGGGAGAGCAATAATGAAGCCTCCTTTTGGGCTCTATCCAGTCTCTGCACCCCAACCCCCCATGCACACACACACACACACACACACACACACACACACACACACACACAACACACACACACATGCACGCACACGCACGCACACACACGCACACTCCTCCAGCTCTTGAGTGTGGTCCATGCCCCCAGCATATTAATTTGACAAGGCGTTCCACTCGATGGCACTCTGCATATCTTCAGGACCTTTAGCCTGGGTTCAGTGGCCACACTCTGGATAATGGCCTGAGGTTTGGTCATTGCAGCCAAGCAAGCTGAGCCCTGCATCTCATTGACCTACATGCAGTATTACCCAGCAGTGACAGGGAAGGGTTTAAAAACTGCACAATAAAAAGAAACCCAAGAAAAATGTGGGCTTTTGTTTGTCTTGTCTTTTCTTGTTTTGAGTCAGCCTGGTATTTTACTGATCTTTCGTGGCACAGACAAGAGCAGGTTTTCAGGAGTATTGCTCCAGACTTTAATAAATGTGTTTTTTTTAAATAGATACCACTCATGTGGTTTGATCTCGATGCATTATTCTCATGCAATGTAAAGGTTACCTCATCTTGTTTGCAGTGTTACATACACAGCTTTGCAGATACATTATTAGTCCTGTACCGTTCAAATCAAGCTCTATACTCCAGGGCACCTTTATTGTTATCGCTGTGACCCCTAGGTGACAATAAAATATATTCCTTATGTCATGATTTTTCATGAGTTATCCTCTGTGTATTTATTATCACTGCAGAGAAAATGGAAGTTATTGCAAGAAACAGCAACAGAATATGCAAGTAAGCATTAAAACTAAAATATTCAGTTTGACATGCAGGGACCTAATAGGGTTTTATTACCACGTTTATATAGTAACTGGAACTGCACACGCTCACTGTTAAAGACTCTTGAGTGAGCATCCAGCAGGACACACAGTCTCACTGATCTAGTGGATGTTTTATGGCAGGGCCAGGTTGTCGCAGCTCACTCATCTCCTGGTTTCTCTCGTCCTTTTAGCCAGGCTGGGGACCCCCTGAGTCACTTTAATATAAGTGCTGGCTTTAAGGAGATCAAATATGTTTGCTGCAATAGCAGAATCCAAACTTTTAAGATCATTTTTATTTCAGAACTCAAGCAAAACGCTGAACCCCACTGTATCCCCAATAATAAAGCCTCTGTTTTTTTCAGTTTATAAAGTGCTGCATGATGTCTTGTCGGTACATTTCACATAATCTGTTAAGCATCCACAAAGCGTTGATTCAGTATTTATATATTACTCTTTGCTGGCGTTGAAGTGTTTAAGCTAACTTCATGAACTCCAGAACTAGAGATGAATGTTACACTCGCTGTAAACCAGTCCACCTGGACATAAACAGCATGTGTACTGGAGTCAGAACGCCCCACTAAAGGGACTGGTTGCCTCAGCAAGCAGATTCTTTAGATTTTGATGGATTGGTTTTTTAACTACCAGAGCACACACATGTTGAGCCAAAGCGAACATTTTCATTGCTAACGTGGAGCTTGTCAGAGATCCAGGTGTTCAGCTGTCAAGAGCGATTCAGAAACGAACCCGAGTCTTTTAGCAAAGGAGCCTCGTCTTGTCCTTTGATCGCTATTCCCTGTGTAGCTCATTAGGAAGCTGCTGATGCTGATGGTAGGAGTGGAAGTGTTTTGGCTCGGAGAGATTGGAATGCTCACGTACAGGATGCATGATAAACAATGCAAAGGGAGAGCTAAAAAAAGGCTACCTGTTCCTAGGAGGATTGAAGGTCTTCACTAATTACCAGGCATCTTGAGTTGACAGCAAGACAGCTGGTATTCATTCAGAGGCATGTAGTATCAGCCTAGTACTCATTCCTGCTGTGCAATAGGGCTGCACCTGAATGTACAGCATCAATAAGCATGTAATTACATTGTAATAACAGGGTACTTACCAGTGGATCAAGCTCTTGCATTGTAAATATTGTGAAAATACATGGAAACGTTCTTTCATTGATAAAATACATGCCTGCTTTACCAGTATTTAATAATGTTTATCAAGGAAAGTCCATCTGATTATTGATAAACTGTTATTGCGACTGTTATCGCTGTAAAGAAATTGCGTCGTGTGTCGAACACATTTACAGTCTTGCAGTTAAAATGGGTTCTGGCCCCAGCAGGGCTCATTCAACCAGAACAGCACTTCTTTTATGAGCTAGCATTTAGGATGGTAGTATAACTTATATACTGTGTCTGATTTCATAGGAAATATAATATCACTTAAATGTATCTTGATGGCACAAGTTTGGTAGAGCACAGCATTTGTCTCCCGCTGCTTTTCTGAGACGCCAACGCCACTTCTTACAGAATCTGATTTTCCTTTCAAGTGCTGAGCCGTGCTGACTGGGCACAAGCCTTGCTTAGCGTCTGCGAGCTGACAACATCAGGCTCCAAGGTGAGATGGCTACATGCAGTAGATAAGTCATATCTTTCTGTGTGTGTGGGAGAAACAACTTGTGGTTAGAGGGCAGCAAAGAACTGTCCGCTTCCATTGAGATTGCCTCATGAACAGCTCTAATCCCCTCCCATGCCACTTCATGTCAGTTAAAGTCTTCAGCGTGACCAGTATAGAGATCTAGGAATGACAACGCTACGCTGTAGTGTAGAGATGTGTTCTCAAATGCTGCTTTCATTGTGATTTGGGATAAAAACTATTTTTTGACATTTGACTTTGATGAAATGGATAAAGTTCGTCATATTTACAGTAGCTATATCTTTACGTACCGGGACAAAACACTGAAGAAGCCGCTGTCTGTAATGTGGGGTAGCTGATAACTAATGCAAATTACTCCCTGAGAAGACATTGACATGCATATAATATACAGCAGGGCCAGACAGTCGTTGTGGTGCAGTGTAAGTTTGTGATTAGCTGCATGGCAATCCAGTTAAAACCCCCCCTTTGTTGGTTCGCAAGAAACTCTCCTGTCTCTCCAGCTCTTTCATCTCTGTAATAGCTTCTGCACTGAGATGGAATGAAATGCGAAAGCAATACTGTAGAACTGCTCCAGCTCTTTGCATCTGTAGAAATACAGGCTTAAAAAGTCAAGGGATTTAAATAAATGACAGGCTCTGGCTTGACAAAGGTAGACTGTGGCGAGCAGGGTTCCAGTTGATATTGAAGGGACTAATGGACTGCTTTAAAAACAGCGAGGGGGGCCACAGAGGTCCCGCATGATTTAGCATGCAAGACCCCTACACTTTCTGTGAGATTTAATTAGCTTCAATTATCCTAATCTACCTTGGCAGCAATCAATAGCACATTATTATGGGTTAACTCCTTCATTATGGTAAACAATAAAAACTGTAATTGCATGGGAATTGCTTTTTAGCCAGCAGATTCCCAAAGAAGAGATTTGCTCTGATAATGTTATTATCCAATGAAAATGAGATTCACTGTAAAAAAAACAAAACAATGCCAAAAAATAAACATCTTCATGAAGAAAACAAGGAGAAATGCAGGACACTTTAAAAGCTACTAGAAAAAGGATGTTTTTGCTGGACTAGTTGGTAAGCTTGGTACAATCTAAACAGAAACAGCAATAGAGAAAGAGAGCACACATAGCGGACTAGGTAACAGGCAACACATGAAATATAAAATATCCCTGTCACTGTCAGCGCTGCAAACCCGTCTAGCCGACGCAGGAGCAGTAAAAGGGGCTTGGTGGCTCCTGAACAGAGTGAAGGAATAGCTGAAAGCAGGTGGGAAGCTGAACAATGGCAGAGACAAGTCATCTGTCTCTGTGGTGGAGTGTCGCTGTCACTCTCGATCACTGCACACTCATGACAGAAGCATCTGTTCATGTCCCCGCCGGTGTCATCCTCAGTATCAGCTCTCTGGGGTGGATGCCTTGCTTGCTGGAGACCTATTTATTTTCATTGAGGCTGCTCTTCGGAACATTTACAGGGAGGGTTCGAAGGAGGATTTCCTTGGGCATGTGTTGCCCTGTGTTCAGTATCCTAGGAGCACGTTTACCGATACACCAACAAAACAAGTTCCATGTTAGGTGGTTGGAGCTATTGCATAATCATATCCACTCTGTTTCAGTAATGTCTTGTGACCTGATTATCATCCTTACAAAAACAAAATCTTGCCAAACTACAGCTAGCATTTTCACTTAACTTACTGTACATTAAAAGGATGATGTTTCTGGATCATTGCCAGTTACTCGCCAGCAGCATTGTCCCTGCAAGCTATAAAGATTCAGATGCCTGCCACGGGACATGTTTAGAGCATGATGTAGCGTTAGCACATCATGTTTATTAAATGAACATCTGGCAGGGTGCTTGTTTACAGCCCCCCTCGCATCTCTTCAACTTGCAGCTCACAAAGCTGGCTATTGAAGCCGCTGCAAGTTTGCTACTCTGTATCGTGTCTTAGTCTAGTCTACAGGCTTCCCATCTGATGTGCTTTCATTAAAAACAAAGAAAATGACCAAAACAAGAACAGTGAAAACGTCCCGCTCCTGCACCGTGTGTTCATGAGAGCACAGCACAGTGCAAACGTCCCGCTCCTGCACCGTGTGTTCATGAGAGCACAGCACAGTGCAAACGTCTCGCTCCTGCACCGTGTGTTCATGAGAGCACAGCACAGTGCAAACGTCTCGCTCCTGCACCGTGTGTTCATGAGAGCACAGCACAGTGCAAACGTCTCGCTCCTGCACCGTGTGTTCATGAGAGCACAGCACAGTGCAAACGTCTCGCTCCTGCACCGTGTGTTCATGAGAGCACAGCACAGTGCAAACGTCCCGCTCCTGCACCGTGTGTTCATGAGAGCACAGCACAGTGCAAACGTCTCGCTCCTGCACCGTGTGTTCATGAGAGCACAGCACAGTGCAAACGTCCCGCTCCTGCACCGTGTGTTCATGAGAGCACAGCACAGTGCAAACGTCCCGCTCCTGCACCGTGTGTTCATGAGAGCACAGCAGATGTGGATCCGTGCGGCGGAGTGCTTTCTGTTTTGTTGTTTTGTTTTTTTAATTAGAAATGTAATTAAAGACGGGGGGGGGGGGGCGGCAACACACTAAATCTGTGAAAATAACAGTTACCCCAAGGCACGTCTGAAA
>NC_054574.1:435228-508632 GCF_017654505.1 Polyodon spathula | reverse complement strand
ATCCCTCCTGGTAGAGCGTGGCAGTTGGACTGGGTGGTTGACTGCTCTAAAACCTGGGATTCAAGCCACCAGAATGGGCAGAAATATACAGCAGAGGCTTTGTCTTGAGAACTGATCGTCCAAAACAGTGAGGGACCTTTGCAACCATTTACAGCCAGGGTGCACAGACAGGGTCCTGATCTGGCCGTTCTTTAGTGAAGCCTGTGAAACCTGGAGCACCGGGTTTGCGCACCCCGCTGTGTTTTGCTAGTTTTCCTGCTGGGGCTGCAGGTTATGGTGACTTGCTTGTTTTTGTGGCACAGGCAGCTGTAATGTTTTACTTGTTCTGTCCTTGCTGGGGTGTGTGAGGCTGCTGCTTGCTGCAAGGTTACAAATCTTGTGATTCGTGGAGGTTTTGCTCGGGGGCCAGTCGCTGTGCACGGCGCGCGGTGCCGCTGGTAATTTCTGTGATTCTGTCGGAGCTAATAGCACTTATTTTACTGCTTGCTGAGACTGAATGCGACAGGGGAAAGTAGGAAATAAACAGCCGCTCCTATTTACCCTGCCAGTTTCAGGTATTGAGATGAACTCAGCCCTTGTCTAACACTGCCGAAAGCCCCGGCAGGCAGGAGAGGAGATAGATTGTAGCAGGCAATCACTGCAGCCCAGCCTCTGATTAGGCTACTGCCCACTCATCAAGCAGGACTGCTTACCTTGATGAATTTCACATTGGGCTTGACATTGTTTGGCTGCGGTCAGGCATATTTACTAAATGTACTCAATTCAGAGGCGACAACCTTGCAGAAATGCAAGGGCTTAAAAAGAAGGATGCTTTTGTTTCCTGATTTCAGTGCGTCTGTGTTTCTTGTTATAGTTTAGATCAGGGGGTGACGACTGAATTGAGATTCAAGCTGGATCACTGTGCTGCTTGCAACCTGCGGGCTTTAAAATAGTCTTAAGCTTGATAAAGATGACGTGCTTTTGTTTTTTGTTTTATTTTGCATGTTATTACCTTGTTAATAATTGTAATTGATATGCCATTCCTAAGCAGAGATGACTGGCAGCTGTCCGTTTGGTGATCACTATACTTTATTTGAGTATTTTATGCTCATAGTTAAGTTAATCGGAAATTTGATTAAAATTTTATTAAAATTGTAATTTAATTTTTCTATTTTAGCATTTGTAAAGCTGTATTATTATTATTATTATTATTATTATTATTATTATTATTATTATTATTATGGGACCGTTCAATTGCAATGCAAAGTTTATTATAAAGCATGCCTCCTTCGATCGCAAGAGACAACCCTATAAATGCGACCTTTTGAAAAATAGTAATTTTATTCAGGAGCAGCATGTAAAAATGACTTCTTTTTCTTCTGACCACATAACTGAGTTGCCTCAGGGGGACGGCGCAGTATTCATCTGAGTGTATTATTGCAAGATAACATAAGAGTTTGGGTTATTAAGAGAGTCCAAAAAGATTAAGGGAAGCAGCTGTAAAATAGGAAAGCATACAGCTTGATGTTATTTCCATCTGGACTCTATTTTTATATATATATATATATATATATATATATATATATATATATATATATATATATATATATATATATATATATATATTTCTACTCTGGCATTGCCAGGAGGATACCATGCATGAGTAAAAGCCAGGCTTCCTCATCACTGAATAATGCTGCAGTTGAAACGTGTATTACTGGCACCGACACAGAGTCATACAAACACTTCCCATTTACTCGTGTTTTGAGATGGCTGTAAAATGTCTAAGAGATGGCATGCAAAGCCTTCGTCATTCTGTGTTCCTGGGGATCTGCTGAAATACCAAAGGTATTCAGTGGCAATGCAGACGGTGGCACTGCAATGGCAATGCATTTGTTCATTACCAATGGACAACAAGCCTCTACACGCAATGCTGTGTGACAAGAGCATGCATGAAAACTCACTGCAATCCCACTGGCAAAGGCTACTGTCAGGACACGCAGCGTCTTTACTGCCACCGTTATCTTTATGCTTCCATTCATAATTCTGTGTTGATTAAGCACGTATAATGTGCAGCTCCAAACAAAAGGATTGCGCATTAATACAATCACCCTTATACAACCACAGAGCTGAACTTAAAATAAAATAAAAGACAAGGATTTGAATTGTGAAAAAAAGGTGATTTTAAGTTGCAGTGTGTTAGTGGAGCACTGCCTTGGTTTGTTTAAGATTTCTCTCCAGATAGAATCACGCTGATGTGTGTAGTGGTCCTGGTGGCAGCTTTAATCTGGTGTTTAATCTGATACAATGCTCATATGGGAGATACGCAAACTTTAAACGAGACATGGGGAGCATGTATTCACACTCGCAGGAAACCACATGTACTTGTCACTGAGGAACACTTTGAAATAGCTGGTTTGAAATCCATCAGTCTTATTTATCAACAGTGAAGAAGTTACCCAATTGCTGAGCAGGATTTATATATATATATATATATATATATATATATATATATATATATATATATATATATATAATGTCAGTATTGCGATCAGTGTCGTGTAAGGAAAGGGATTTATCATTCAAACCCTAGCAATGATTTTCCTCCTGTGTTTTCCATGTGTTTGTGTTCTTTTCCCCTCTTCTTCTAATTGTAGAGAGCGAGGTCTCAGTCTGGAAGTGCTAGCCATGGTTTGTGAGGAGCTATTGACTGAGATTACACTTTTTATCCAGGGCGTCCTAACAGAGAGGTTAGAGACAGCAATGATCGGTCACTTCAACGCAAATGAGATCGCCTTTTCAAAGATAATGATAACAGCTCATTGATTCGTGTTGCAACGATTGCAACGAAAGCAACGTCCTTAAACCAGTCCAGATGTGCCTGGATTAAAAACAGAAAACCCCTTTTAAATTATAATGCAGTGCTGTCCCAGCTGTGCACCCAGTGCAGGTTCTGACAGTCACTGGGAAGTTCAAGTATTGTATGCAGTGTGTAATCATGTGTGGGTTTAATATGATACAGACGTCCCTGAATGCACACGTGTGTCTTTGCTTTAAAATAAAAAAAACAAAGGGGACAGCATGTCTGTAAGAAGAAGGCAATGTGCATGAGGGAGGTTGCGTCTGGTTTGCACTGTGTTCCTTCACTTGCAGCGCTGTAGACGCCTCCAGTGGCCCCCACCTGATTGACATTTACAAATTACCCAGCCGAAAGTGTTCAGTCTTCTGACCCGTGTGTTTCTATTCAGCAGCAAGTGAGATTTGCAAGCGTTTTGTCATATAATTACTGCAAATCCCTTGAAAGATCCCCCCAGCAACGCCATGCTGAATGGTAATGTGTGACGAGGGCGGCTGCTGCTGCTGAAGCCACCGCTTTCACAATGAAAGGGGATGCGAAACAGCATCATTGCAAAAAGAATGAGATCTATTAAAAAAAATACAACTGAACAACGTGAACAACTGCAAAAAGAATGAGCTCTATAAAAACAAATACAACAACGTGAACAACTGCAAAAAGAATGAGATCTATAAAAAAAAATACAAACTGAACAACGTGAACAACTGCAAAAAGAATGAGATCTATAAAAAAATACAAACTGAACAACGTGAACAACTGCAAAAAGAATGAGATCTATAAAAAAATACAAACTGAACAACGACAGATATTACTGTAGCGTGTTTGACACTTCTTCTGTGACTTCAGGGATTTTTATTTTAACTTGCTTAACATGCTAAATATTTTGTGCTGATTTTGATTTTGGTTTGCCCCCCCCCCCCCTTCCTTCCTTAACTCTGATTTATGTATTGATTTATTACAGAAATTCAAATGCTCAGTGATGGTCTTTATTTATGTTCCACGATGCTGCGGTTTGTGTTTTGTCAGAGTTTAAGGTGGTATTTATGCATGGCATGTGGGTGGTTTTACCATGCTTTTACCATGGGCACAGTTGCAAATCCCCTGGTTTGAAATGTTTATTAATATGCAGTACCACACCTGGCTATTCTTTACAATGCTGGCCTATGCTTGACCACATGTGTGCTTCAATACACTTTGCTATGCTTTTATTATGGTAAGCTTTGTTTTCTAAGGGTTCAGATGTGCTTCCTCTTGCTACAGATCATGGAGCAGCTTTCAGGAAAGACTATCCTAGCAGCAGACCAGGCTTGAGGTGCCTTGGCAAGGTCCTGAAGACCTGGGTTCGAGTCTGGCTGAGATCACAGGAGTAAGGCATCCCAGTTAACTGACACATCGAATCATCGCTCATTGGAACCGAACACAAGTGTGTGTTAATGACTGCAGGAGAGCGAGAGAGAGGAGGTTTGGTTGTAAAATAGCTAACTTGAAATATCTGTTTTCTTTGGCGTAACTGCATAGCAGAATCTAAAGTCTTTCCAAACCGCTGTGTTGTATTTATTTTTTGGACCTGTAGGTTGTGTTCCTTTTAAGGCTCACTAATTCAGTTTTACAGCCACAGAGAAACCCTTGAAATATATTCCCATGCCTTGTGTCTGAGAGCTATGGGAGGAGGCGAGCCAGAAGCTCAAAATACAAGGTGGCTGCAGCTGCAAATCTTGTGGTGTAGCCAGGTAGGATAGTGCCTCTGGCACGTGGGGAAAACGGTATTCTTGACGAAGCAGGGAAAAATAAAGGTAAAGAATACGATTGCTGCTGATTTGACAAGCACTGTTTCTTTCCCTCGCTGCGCAGCGAGGTATCAGCAGTGTACAGTATATCAGACCTCAAGGGCAATGAAATAACCCCCTTTGTGAACGTGGACTGTTTGAAATCAATAGATTCATGATTCAGTCACGAATGCAAAGCTTGTGCTGCCGGAAGCCTGTGGACTGGGTTCATACAGTCGCACGTTCTTTGTGGTCCTCGGTGAGATTCTCAAGTAGGTTCATTTGCTCTTCAGCACTGGTTTACAGCACAGGGATATTAAAGGCTTGTCTGGTAATCGGGTTCAATCCGCTGATTTCTGACCCCTATCTGGAGCGTTGGAAACGGGCTGTCACTGTTAACCTTTTACTGGGTGTCAGTGTGTGGTTGAAAGCACGTCCAATACTAAACACCTTGAAACATGTTGGTGATTCACTTATCTACACCTGAGCATGCAAAGGAATAATGTCATAGCATACTGCCCAAAAAACACCAACAGCAACCCGAAATTCAATAGCTTACAATAATACCTTTTCTTTAGCATATTTGTTAAGCTTTGTCGTTTCAAATTTAAAAGCATAAATTCAGTTGTTATACTGTAACAATTGAAATTCTATATATATATACAGGATATGAATCTGGGACTTAATACTTGTGAGAAGCTGCATGCTGAGTATCACTCAATTATCCAGAACTGTTAAACCCTCAATAGTGCTGAACTTATGAAATACTAAAAGAAACAAAACATCAACGTGAAATGTGTGTCTTAAATTTGAATATCTTGAATGAAAAAGACTCCCGGTGTAAACGTTTGCCATTGAATTTCAGTTACCTTCAGTGTTACACAATTCGAATGAAAACCTCAGCCTGGCTTTCCTCCCCATGTCCCGTTTCCCTGACACACCGTTGAGCTGCCCATACCCTGGTGTTGCTGCTTTCTAGACTGGACGACATGGCATGGCTGCAGCTTGCTTCTGTGCACGTGGTCGGGGATCAAGGAGTGGCGCTCTGTTTCCTAGCAATGCTGTCTGTCCCATTCTCCCTGCCGTCAGGTTTGATCATGTTATGTACTTGGCTGTACTGTTTCCTGTCCTTAATATGCAGGCTAAGTCTGAGGTCCTTCTGTGCGCAATGCATCACTGTGCAATGAACGTCGTTTTGAGTAAGGCTACCGATTGAGTCAGGGAAGCGCAGTCGAGAGGCGAGAAAGGGACTGGATGCACAATTTGTACAAAGTTCCACCCACTAATTGAACCCTTCCCTGCGTCTGTATTAACAGACACCTGAACTGAGTGGTCGCAACGTGGTCATTTGGCCAGCTAAATTAGAGCTACAGTATGCAAATGAACCATAGGGGCATAGCTATTGTTACTGGTAGTATAAACAGGACAGGATTTCGTATCTGTATAGTGCGCTGTTATGGTGCATGTGTGTTCTGTAGGAGTCTGTGTTGTTGTTTGTGCTTAGATAATTATTAACCAGGCTTACTGACTGTTTTAGATAATGACCACTAGGGTTTGTGCAGCTGTAATTCCTGCCCCGGCGCAACCGTGGCGACTGCGAGTGAGTTCCGTAAACGAGAAACCTTTCGGCTGAGTTCCAGGGGCCGTAGACCTGTCCATGCAAACGAGAAGCTGCAGCCGAGCGGAATCAGATCAGTGTAAATATAAAGAGATCTCTCATCTGAAAATGTAAATGTGTTAAAGCAGCGAGTGCTTTTGCAGCTGTCTTAATCTCCCCTCTGCGGGGCTGAGATTGAGATCGCTGACAGGGGGCTCGCGCCGGGCTCCTTTGAAATGCACAATGCCTCCCCGTGTAAACTGGAGCCGGAGTGCCGGAGCCGAGAGCAGACACGGTGTGCCGTGACCCTCTCCCCTGATTGTGGGCTGAACCCGGCTCGGGCACATCTAGCACATCAGACAATTTCATTTTCAGCACAGGGGACGCTCACAGCACAATGCCTGGATCTTTTCAAGTGATAATACCCCCTTTGAGGCAGAGCAGCATTTATTGCTCTTTTCTTCTTTAATTTTTTGCATGTCTGACGAAGAGCTGCAATATGCTGCTTGATTTAAATTCTTTCATCTACTGCCTTTTTATTTTATTTTATTTTCAGTCAATGTCTGCAAAAGAAAGACGAGAGGATCCAGGATTGATGTTAGAGGAGGTGTTTTAAAACATTTTGTACACTAATAAATTGCTTTACACCACAGTACATGTATTATGCACTATGCAGGGGGGAGCTGAAATGTCAAGTTTGATTTTAGTTTTAAGATCATTTCCGCAGTTACATTATTTTACCACCTGGTGGTACTGTATGCACATATCCCAATGGTGTTTTTTTTTTTTTGTGGAAGGTATGCAGCCTGTTCTCAAGACACTTCTGAACAATAATGTTACAAATATGGATGATTTTCCAATGTGGATACAGTTCAAGTGATCTAAGCAAAGCCACTGTTTTTATATTGAAAACAGGACACCTTTGAGAGAAGCAGCATATATAACAGTGCACGGCAGTGAACATGTGCACATTCTGGAGAGGGCATAGTTTATAATTTAGATAGTGACTGGACACAGATCTGTCATATGGACCCAGTGTGTGGGCTTGACTGTCTGCAGCTCTTGAAAGGCTGGCCCTTGTTCACTCTGTCCTCGTATCAGTTTATTGATAGAAGCTGACATGGCGATTGTGTGTGTCGCGCCAGCATGCAGTGAGGAGGGTGTCAGTTCTGCCTAGCCAGATTGCCACTTTCTCTGTGCAGCTCGGAGGAGTTAAATTGAGGGAGAAAAGGTCAAAAGCCACTAGTCCTCCACTCTCCCTTCTCCAAAATTACTCGTCCCCTCCGAGGTGAATGAGAACCGACTGGTTCACCCGCCCCTGGAGAGGGGAGGAGAGGAGGTGCAGAATGCAAACGAGGAAATGAGAGAAGATAGGGAGAGCGGAGACAGAGAGGAAGAAAATAAAAAAACTACATCCTGTCCTGTTTGCAGATATTTCTATGCATTACAACCCACGTCAAGGCTGCAGGAATGCACAAAGCCAGACCAGTCCATGGCGTATAATCACGACTTATTTCTGGTTCTGTTTCAAAAGGCTTCTCTTGTGACCAATGTGGGTTAATGCAAAGTCACTTGCTGACTACCTTTCCTAGTCTAGTTTGCATGTCAATCAAATGCAATACAATCTAGATGTGAAGTTGTGACACAAGGTGGTTTGATTGACAGGTTTTAGTGTCTTTGTATTATTGATTGATTGAGCTGTTGATGTATTGATTGGCCGCAGCACTCATACAAGCACAAGAGAAATACCTTGTGAGATTGTGTGATTCCAGCTTTGGACATTTTTGTCGTTGGTCAGTTATCATCCACAGACTGTTAACACTGCTTCTTGAGGATAGTGTGTCATGAATTGGCTTGCTAGCATGCAGAGCTGAATTTTAATGAGGTGGGGGTTCCGAGAAAAAATGAAAAGCATTCATTTTAAGATTGCTGTCCTCCTTCTATTCAAAGTCGATTCACAATGGAATCCAAAATTATTCTTTTGACATTGAAAATGCATGCCACGGCATTCAAATATGCAAAAAATAAATTTATATTTATATATATATATATATATATATATATATATATATATATATATATATATATATATATATATTGTTTTTTTTTTATATATTATATATATTAAATTGAATAATTATATTAAATGAATGCTTCTTGCAAAACAATCCATTTGAATTTCAAATTGAATCAAGAAGTGATAAAGTCAGGGTATTACGAGTATTGTTTTTTAAATAGGGTTAAAGTTGGATGGGAGGGGAGGAGAGGGTTAAGCAATTATAGCAAACCATATAGCAAATAATAGTAATAATAATAATAATAATAAAAAAGTCTAAATCATGTTGTAGTTTTGGACCGCAAATCATCATTAATAGTGAAAGTCATAGGACGGCTCATTACATGAAGCTGTTTCTCATGCTATCTTTTCTAATATCCTTTAATCCACTGCGTTTGCAATCGCCTCGGGCTAGCAGAGGAGACACACAGATCTAATAGCCCTGTGTGTTAGTGGCTTAATTGCCCTGACGATGTCTTGGGTGGATCTGTGTAGAACGGGTTCGGGACACTTTTCCCAGTGCGTGCGAAAGCGCTCGCAGAAGCTTGTGAAGCAGTCTGGAGCTTTCCTTCAGTGATAACAATCAGATGTAAAATAGAACAATCGTTTTATCCTGCAAGCAAAATTTGAAAATGTTACCTTACTTCACAGTAGTGCTGGCTGTCTTCTTTATTATTTTTTCTTTTAAATAAATAAATAAATAAATAAAGAAACAATAAAGGAATTAGCAGAATCAGGAACAAAGTGTCAAATTAAATTGAGCCAAGGAGGGCTCGCTGTTAAACACACAAGCAGTGCTGGTGACAATATTTACTGTAGATGAATCACCTGCTATCTTCAGCAGGCTGGTGCTGCTTTAGGATGATGGCATATTACCTAACCCAAGCACAAAGGAGTGAGTGTGTGCGCGTGCGCGCGTGCGGGTGTGTTTTTATTAACAAGTGAAAGCTAGAATAAATATTTGGCGTCTGTGTTTAGTTTTTTTCCAGTGTAATTCCAATGTGTTTTAATCAGCTGTGGAGTTGAGCCATGGGCTTTTTTAATTTGCTGGTTTTTGTGTTTTTAGTGCAGATTGACAGGCCATGTTGTCCCTGGAGCATTGTTCTATTAATCTGTTTAATATGCTACAGAAACACTCAAGTGTTAAAGCAGGCAGCCCGGTAATGGGATCGCAGTGGGTAGGGCAGGCTGGCATATCTGACTGCAGCATGCAGGGCACTGCCAGTGTTACTGATCATCAGGCATGCCACAAAACAACATGCTGGAACTATAGTGCAGCCCCATCATATGTGCTAGATATATATATATATATATATATATATATATATATATATATATATATATATATATATATATATATATATATATATATATATATAATGAGAATGAGAGAGAGAGAGATCAGGGTTAGCTGTATAGTCCAGTCACAGTGAGCAGGGTTAGCTGTATAGCCCAGTCACAGTGAGCAGGGCTAACTGATAATCCTAGCAGTAAGAGTAGGTAGCTGGCAAGCTGTATAACCTTTTTCAATAATGGCATAAAAATGATTTCCTTTCTTCCATGAGCATGAGTACCTCTGCAGTAGGTTGTTAACGACGTTACTATCAACAAGCCCTCGATCATAGACACTGCATAGAAACGAACCATGTGCATGCATCACGATGCCTATTACAGCATGTGCTGTGACTCGAGTGTATTGTTCCACCCATGCTGTGCATTTACACAGGGCAAGCGAGTTGGAACTCTTTGAAAACACTTGAGATTAATCAGGAAATGACAGACTTGGGGAGACTTGGCTTCACCCCACTAACGAGCTCTCCCATAGTTCTGGGGGTGGAGATAAGCTAGCGGGTGCGCAGAGCACTGCACTGCCCCTGTTACCAGCCCAGACTTGGAGAGAGAAGTTCAGGGAAGGCAAGCTGTCTTTGAGGCAGGATGTATATTTCCATCCTGTGAATTTTCATCTGCACTGTAATTGGGTTGCTTGTTTTGTTGTAAGTGATTTGTGCCCTGTCTCAAGTCAGATTGTTTTTCACACCATTAAATGAAGTTCTGCTTTATTGATCTGGCTTTTTCCAATTTGAGCCTGAAAAAGTGATGAAGACGTTTGTTTTTTTTTCCCCCTGCTGTAGTAGTTTCTTTTCTTTCCTTTTTCTTTTATTATCCCCCCCCTTCATTCGGGTCACGTGTCTCTAATCACTCCTGTCTTGCTGCCATTGTGTTTCTCTTTACTCCTCGTTCCTTTCTTTGTCCTATCTTGCACAAATAGGCACACATCAGTGAACTAAACAGAGAACGCAAGCAAGAGGAAGCACTGTCGCCATTCCCGTATGCAGTACCAAGCATGCTCCTATGTGTGCTATTGCAATGGCATGCACTGAAACACACTGCTGGCAATCCTTTGCAGTCCCAGACAGTGAGCTCCCGTATCAGGACCACTGTGCCGTATCCATCCCAAACCCATTGTGTTCCCATTGCTTAGTGCATTGGGCTGCCAGCAATCCCTGGTAGATTTGTGAAACTTTCCTTTAAGAGATTTCTCATTACTGGCTTTGCTTCACTAGCTTGTTGCTGCTCCAGTACATGCAGGTTCATAGCTTTATACTCATTTATTCTAATGTTTAACCCGTGTTCTATGGAATGGAGCAGCGTTGCGTGAGGATAAGGAGCATGTATGTATGTACAGAACAGAACTCGAGAAAGAAAACTAAATCCGGATTTGTTTGTGCGTCTGAGCACTGGCGACAGCGGCTGCCTGTACGAACGAGGTAAATGTCACCTAGCGTCTCTCCGGTCAGCTGTGCCATGGCTGCCCTTGCTGGAGAAACTGCAGATGTAGCAGATCCAGCATTTGATTTAGACACTAAAGGCAGCTGAATAGCTAAAGCAGTGAGGCATGAAGGTAAATTCTCATAATTCACAGCTGAAAGGTTAGCTGCTGGCTGCCACTTCTCCAGTGTTAGTTTCTAACAAATGCCACCGGATTGAAATAAGTCTAGCTGTCTCTGTGTGTCCTGAGCTTTTCCTTTTGAAACTGATATTTGTATTTTTTCCACAGATCAGATATACAGTAAATCTACGAGGCCCTGCACTGCTTCACATACTGCTGGCTGAATTCACAACGTGAGGGTACTAAAAACACAGAACAGAACACAGGGTTTGCACAGCAGGCAGCTTTGTTTTTGCTGTAGTCACCAACACTGCATGTTAACTGCAGCCAGCGATTGTGTTCACGCTTTCACGACACACCGTTCGTTCACGCTGGCACGCTTGTGAGGAGGTTATCAACAGGTGATGGGTTTTCAAGCTCATATGCTTATAAACCTTGACTGTGAGAGAAAGCTCCCTCGTTGCATTGTCTCCTTGGACCTGTTTGTGCTTGGGCACGGAATCTGGGAAATAGTTCTGTTGTTTATGAAGTGCGAGTTGAAAATGCATGAAACACAAGCCTGCTCGTGAACATGTTCAAACGGTTCAGGGCTTGAACTGAGTCGAGGCAGCCCTAAGGAAACGTGCTTAGCGTGAAAGCGGCGGGATCAGCAACTTGAACTGAAATGCCATCAAGACATGCAAGAATGATAGCCTTTTAAAATACCTCTTCTGGTGCTTTGTATAAATAATGACAGCCTTGCCTGTCGAATGCCCTTTCTGTGTCCCATAGAATCAATGGATATCGATTATTTTCTTTTCCTGAAGTGGCTTTCTCATAATGGCTGCTAAAGCACACGCCTTCCCTTTGCGGTTTGCAAACACTACTATTGTGAGAAGCCCCAGCTCTGGTCTAGCGCTATGACTGCCACTTCCACTTCTCACAGTTACCTCAGAGAGGATTTGCTTGTCTTTTTATTACTCTGGGCCGCGGAAACGCACGCAGCTGCTTGCGTGCATCCCAAGACCAACCTTTGGCATTATGAAAGCCATGAAATAGATTCATTGTCCAGGAATGGAGAATGATTCTGCGCAATGTGCAGCCTGCATCGGGAGGGTGGAAACCTCTTCCTAGCATCAATTATTTTTTCTCCTCCCTGCAACGAGTGCTAAATGGTTTCTTCGCACACAATTGGAAATGCTATATACATTTTACATGACAGTGTTTTCGTACATTACGGAGCGTGAGTTATTCGTTAATTTGCTACATGGAATTTGCAGTCAGTTTGAGTGAACTGCTGTGTCAGGAATTAGTTAAGTGCTGGTTTAGGGAAAGGGGGGCTCCTGGATCCCCAAAAGAATTTTTAAATATGTGATGCATGCAGCGAGTCCTGTTTCAAAGAAGCAAATGCATGCCCCAAACACCCTGCAAATTGACTGTGGCCACAAGCCTGTTTGGATATTTCACAGGGAGCTTAGAGTGTGATCATTTAACTACATTCCTATTTATTAAAATAAAAAAGATAATAAATTACAGATTTAGAAAAGAGAGAGTTTCTAATGCAGCATTGTTTCATCCTACATATCTCTAGCAAGGTCCACTCACACACACACACACACACACACACACACACGAGAAAAAACAAGACAAAAAAGAAAGCCCAGGAAAGCATAGCTAGTGCATTGTGCGTTTGAGTTTGAGGGGGTAAAGAAATCCAAGCTGTCAGGCAATGATGTTGCAAACCTGTTCTGACAAGGCTGCTTGTATATTTACAGTTGGCGAGAGCGAAGGCTTCATCAATCTTTAGGCTTTGAGAAGGGACAGCGCGTTCCCGTGAGCACCTGCGCTCCCTCGGAACTGCTGAACTGTGACTTCCGCGGGGAGCCAGCTGGAAATTGTCCCCGGCGCTCCCCAAAGCGTCCCGCGCCAGGCCGATAAGTTTAACCTCCCAGCCTCGCCAGCCCGGCAATCCGGCAAAGCGACCGAGACCAGCTCCTGCTTAATTAACCTTTTGTATCCCAGAGCAGGTGTGCTCGAGGCAGGAGGCAGGAGGCAGCCGATGGGATATTTCCAGTTTGCTTTTTCAAATGTATTTATTTATTTATTTAGCTTTCTTCTTTTTTTTTTTTTTTTGTTCCGGTGGCTCCCATGTCTTGTACAGTAGCTTGTGTTTATTAAAAGCACCAGGTTGTTGTTTTAAACTCTTTCAATACCTGCTGCACCTGACCAGCATCAGCATCAGCCGAATGCAATACAAGATAAACTCAGAGCCAGGATGAAACAATAAGCATGCATCTGCTGTGTATAAAACCCATTCCCCTTGAGCACTCTGATAGAATCAGAGGTACCCCCTTCCCCCAGGACGAAAGGGATTAGCAGTGGGGGGGTTTGGGAAGGTGACGGGTTCAGTCCCAGTCTGGGGGCTAATTCTCAATTGAGCTGCCTCCACCCGGGGCAAATCGTAGCGGGCTGTAAGAAAATGACAATGGGTCAGTGGGAGCAGGACTAGCCCATAGCTCCTGCTGGGGACTAGGCTGCAACCGGCAGTAAGCAAAGCAATCACACAACGGCCGTGCAAACTTAGCACGCAGCGCTGTGCTTTATTTTCACTTTGCTTGAGCAAGAGAGCTTAAGCATTTAACATGGGAGCATTTACAAAGCATGACAGCACAGACGGCCACGATCAGGGACGTGCAAAAAAACCCCCAAAAAAACAAACGCTTGTAAAGGAAGCACCATAGGAGGCCACGTTCATTATAATGAAGGTGTCACTCTGTACATGCCTTTTACACAGCATGCTGCTTTTCCACACCCATCTTCCACCCCCAGTATTGTCTTGACAGGTCTGCAGTAATGCAATGCAGAACCCAAACAGGACTGTGGTTCAGAAGTGCCGGTTTGAGCTTTATTTTGTTATTTATTATTATTACTTTTTATAGTGTGTCATCGGTTTCTCAGTTTTTGTAAATATAAAAACCACTCGCCTTTCCTTCAAATTAAACACAAAGGAACAAAAGAATGGGCCATATCTACGATCCCTAAAAAGTGTTAATTCAGCAATCTTCCAGACCATCATTTAGAGAAATGGAAACATCTTTCATGCTGCAGCGTTGTGACTCAGTATATAAAATATTGAAATGATAATTAAAACGTTCTCATTAATCCCCACTTTTCTGACACCTGCTGGAAAAACAGGAAAAATAATTGTGCCCCGTTGACGGGCTCTTAGTGCAAGATGGTATTTAGTATTAGCTAAAGCGGTGGTGTTTGTGTGTAAGGCACATCTACTGTGTTTTCAACATGCTTTTAGAAGGTTAAACTTTCTTAAGCATGTCAAAAACTAGGGACGTTTTTTTCGCCATTAACCTGAATTCCCATTCCTTCTGCCAAACGAACCATAGTGCCCCTGCACCTTTCCTTTCAGCTCAGCTAGAACAATAGAGCCCCACCTCTGCCCACAGCCCCCTCATTGCTGCACCTTTCCTTTCAGCTCAGCTAGAACAATAGAGCCCCACCTCTGCCCACAGCCCCCTCCTCCCTCATCAGGTCGCCCCGGCCCCTCTATATATCAAGCTTGCCCTTGATTTCACACGCCGGGGACATTAAAGAGTGAATCTGCATACGCACCGCATGCCCCTGGAGACGGAGACTGTTAAGACATGCCGCCAAGTGCGATTTCACATTGTTTTGTGAAAATTACAGCTTCTGATGATGAAAATCTAATTCACACAGATTGCAAATGAAACGGCTGCCTCCCGGGGGTGAGGTGAGGAGGGCCTAATACAGTAAATTGCTTATACACATGTAAGCAAATATCTTCTCAAATGATCTTCCCTGTCCAAACGGGGTGCCGAGACGAGGCTTGTTATTGCAGAGGAGAGAATCCACAGCTTGATCCTTGCCTCTCCAATCTGCAATCTGAGGAACGCTGCTGCACAATATCAACTGGAAAACTTGCCCCAGCGCCACATAATAATATTCCTTCATTGAAGCCTTTTTGTATTGATTTGTTTTTGCCTATTTCTACTCTAGTTTCCTCAAAGGGTTGGATTATACATACTGATCTATCTATCTATCTATCTATCTATCTATCTATCTATCTATCTATCTATCTATCTATCTATCTATCTATCTATCTATCTATCAGACCATGTGTAGTGTTTTAGACTGTGTATGCTGTGCTAAGCCCAGTAATCAAAGAAGAGAGACACAAAACAATAAGATAAATGATGAATGAACCAATTAAATAAATAAACAAGCAAGTAAATAAATCAGTAAATAAATAAATACAAATCAAGTGCAGTGAATAAGCCAGCCCCCGCTCTGTGGCTTGTATTTTTTGTTCTTTCTCGCAAGGGGCAGGGAGAAGTTGTCAGGCGGAGTGTGTGAGCCGGAGAGATGATAATGTGGCATGACACTTCTGAAATGAGACACGGGTTGCCATGGTGAGGAGTCAGGAGGGACTGCCTCTCAAGAGGCTCAAATAAAACAAGCTGTAAATGATGTTTGATTAGGATTTAGATCATGGAACCGGGCAGGACAGGCCTTTTGGCAGCTGCAGAAAAGCCCAGGTTGCTTTTTCTTTGCAGGCTGCGGCCTCACTTTTTTTCTTTCATTTTTTCTTATTATTTATTTCGTGACTAACCCTGCTTATCTAGAACAGAACAGCAATGGGAAAAAAACCTAAAAGCTGCCCGCGGTGTGTTTATCATGCGAGTTTGGATGATGTGCTCTTAATATTAATAACTCCAAAGTTTAAAGCTTGGAGAGACCACTGTTTATTAATAAAGTGTGATTGTATCATGGTATGAACCAACACTTTGGTAACCCATTGCATTACCATATATACATATAATGCTGTGCTCTACTAATGGTTAAGATGGGATTATAATGGGGTCCCAGTATGATTTGTACAGTCTCTTGTGCTGCCGTTGCCCCTTGTATTGCATTGTGTAGTGTAGCACACATGATATACAAAGCTCAGGTGCTGCTACTAGCTTAGTGTTCACACCTGCCTTATCCTCCATGCCGTATTAGAAGCAGTGTTTTTCAGGGGCTGATTTACTGCCTGTGCTGGTATTTACTCAGGCGTTTCTATCACACATTTTTAATTTAAAACTTCCACAAGTGATTTGCTGAGCTGCCAGCGTGACCGCCGCCTCCTTCCCCTCCTCCGTTCCTGTCCAGGAATATTCCATTACAAAGTCAGCAAAGAATCAGAGCCTTGCACCGGGTTCTCACAAGCGGGGAGAGCAAGCAGGTGGCTTTTCATGGGCACTCCTGCACTAAGCAGCCGCAGGATCCCAGGCATGCCTACAGCCTAGACTTCACTGTGAAGCACCAGTCTGCAGGCATGGCAAATTGCTGGCTATGCAGTGCCAGCGCAGGCTCCGGTAACTGGACAGTAGGAAGCCCATAGAGTACTCAGCAGTTCACGGTACAGTACTGTAGAGCTTATCCAGCAGGAATCGACGTCACACCCACATGCTAAAGGTTAAAACCTTGCACTGCGGTCCCTCTGTTTCCCTGGTGTTTGACCAATCAATGGCGAACATCATCAGCAAAGATAACTTTGCTATGTCTTCCTTTTAAGAGACAGCTGGGTGCAGCAGCCCAGTGTGTCTGGAACAGCTGCTCCTTGTTTATCAGTTTCTCACAGGTTCTACACCATCTTCAAGCACATTGATTTGCATAGCAATAATACTGTAGAATCCTGGGACTTTATCAGTGTTTATTAAAAAAAAATGTAGAAGTGTATATATATATATATATATATATATATATATCACTTATCTTTTAGTAATCTTTAAAATCTGACTATCTGCAATCAAACCTTTACTAACGAACACACACCTGTCTGATCTATCAAGCTAACTACCTAACTGACTGGCTGCTGGTGGTGTCAGATTGCAGGTCTAATTGTACCATACACTGTGAGTGTGAGAGAGTCCACCTCGTTAAAGCCAATCTGCAGTAGAAGTGTCAGGAGAGACGGGCTCAGCCTGCAGATCAGTGAGGCGCAGCACACAGACCTGTGAGCCAGCTGGCAATGGGTTCAAGGTTATAGGCTGCTTCACTTGAAAGGCTTGGGATGTGTCCATGTCAAACAGGTCCGAGTAGTGCCCCCCTGACTGTAGGTTAAATTGGAGAGTCTGTTGAATGTATTTCTAACTAGGGCTCCCCCCAGTGGCAGCAGAACTGCAGGAGCAAACAACCAGCAGCTGCCTGGAGCGTCTGAACTACATCCCAAACAAGAGACCGAGGGTTTGTGAAATGACAGCCTCTTAAAAACATTGCTGTGGCACTAGAAGGTCAAGCTTGAGTGCAAGAAGCAGCCAGACAGGCCATTCCTGGCACGCCCATTCTCTCACCAGCGGGCTGGCCACTTCTCAAGCTGTCTCGCTGATCTGTCCATGCCAGCCTGTTCTCGGAACACCACGGAACAGACCAGACCCTCGTTAGAAAGACAAATCCCTGTGACCTACCCAGCAGCCCCCGCCGAACAGAACAGAACAGGCTGTGATTAAAGAGCAACAACACAGTGACTGCTGCCCTGTGTGCAAACTGGACCTGCTGCTCCCCGGCACTGTCTACCACGCAGCTCCCCTGTGTGCAAACTGCACCTGCTGCTCCCCGGCGCTGTCTACCACGCAGCTCCCCTGTGTGCAAACTGCACCTGCTGCTCCCCGGCACTGTCTACCACGCAGCTCCCCTGTGTGCAAACTGCACCTGCTGCTCCCCGGCGCTGTCTACCACGCAGCTCCCCTGTGTGCAAACTGCACCTGCTGCTCCCCGGCACTGTCTACCACGCAGCTCCCCTGTGTGCAAACTGCACCTGCTGCTCCCCGGCACTGTCTACCACGCAGCTCCCCTGTGTGCAAACTGCACCTGCTGCTCCCCGGCGCTGTCTACCACGCAGCTCCCCTGTGTGCAAACTGCACCTGCTGCTCCCCGGCACTGTCTACCACGCAGCTCCCCTGTGTGCAAACTGCACCTGCTGCTCCCCGGCGCTGTCTACCACGCAGCTCCCCTGTGTGCAAACTGCACCTGCTGCTCCCCGGCACTGTCTACCACGCAGCTCCCCTGTGTGCAAACTGCACCACCGGCCTGTCTACCACGCAGCTCCCCTGTGTGCAAACTGCACCTGCTGCTCCCCGGCGCTGTCTACCACGCAGCTCCCCTGTGTGCAAACTGCACCTGCTGCTCCCGGCGCTGTCTACCACGCAGCTCCCCTGTGTGCAAACTGCACCTGCTGCTCCCCGGCACTGTCTACCACGCAGCTGTGTGCAAACTGCACCTGCTGCTCCCCGGCACCACGCAGCTCCCCTGTGTGCAAACTGCACCTGCTGCTCCCCGGCACTGTCTACCACGCAGCTCCCCTGTGTGCAAACTGCACCTGCTGCTCCCCGGCACTGTCTACCACGCAGCTCCCCTGTGTGCAAACTGCACCTGCTGCTCCCCGGCACTGTCTACCACGCAGCTCCCCTGTGTGCAAACTGCACCTGCTGCGTGAAGGCGCTGTTTACGTATCGTGGCAAAATGCTGCTGCTTGGTCTTGTCTTCAACTGGATCGATGGGCTCGATGCAGCAGCTGCTTTGCGATGTTGGTTTATTCAGTAGCCCTGTGTGCAAGACCTGCTGCTGGCGCTCTCAATGAAAGCTGAATGACCAGCAAAACTGCACCTGCTGCACCTGCTGCTCCCCGGCACTGTCTACCACGCAGCTCCCCTGTGTGCAAACTGCACCTGCTGCTCCCCGGCACTGTCTACCACGCAGCTCCCCTGTGTGCAAACTGCACCTGCTGCTCCCCGGCGCTGTCTACCACGCAGCTCCCCTGTGTGCAAACTGCACCTGCTGCTCCCCGGCGCTGTCTACCACGCAGCTCCCCTGTGTGCAAACTGCACCTGCTGCTCCCCGGCGCTGTCTACCACGCAGCTCCCCTGTGTGCAAACTCCCCTGTGAGGACCTGCTGCTCCCCGGCACTGTCAACCACGCAGCTAAATGCACCTGCTGCTCCCCGGCGCTGTCTACCACGCAGCTCCCCTGTGTGCAAACTGGACCTGCTGCTCCCCGGCACTGTCTACCACGCAGCTCCCCTGTGTGCAAACTGCACCTGCTGCTCCCCGGCGCTGTCTACCACGAGAGAGAGAGAGAGAGAGAGAGAGAGAGAGGGGCTCGATGCAGGCTGCATCACAGTACATCAGGGCCACCTGCTGGACATGTAGCAGATTGCAGCTCATAAAAATAAAGGATGTGAACCAAATTAACAGTCTATACAAGGTGCACAGGAATTCTCTACAGTCCAACGCGTGCTGTCACGTAATAGCTGTGATGTCATCTAAAAGCCCCTTGCATGTCTATAGAGGGCTTGGTGCTCGAGACCCCTGTGGATTTTGGGGGAAGGTCAGATTGGGGACGTTCTGTTACTCAGTGTATTATCAATATGACAGTACAGTGGCAGTGACCCAGCACAGATCGAGGTCTGGCTCTATAACTGGGACTGCAGAGGGTGGCAGTGAATTGCAATATAGATATACTGTTCATACAGGTGCTCTGTTAACTGATTAGACTGGTCCGAGTTCATACACAGCCCAGTCAAACAAGAGCAGCATGACTCGTAACGGCTTGATTCCCAAGCCTGCTCTGTACAGTATGTGACTTTCCAGTAAAACCAGAGAAACACCTCTCTCATTCACTTAAAAACTCGTGAGAATAAAACACATTTCTGTTTTAGCGCTGCCAGCTATGTGATTTAAAGTAATTAACCTTAATTTACCAAAAAAAAAAAAAATCTTTATTAGACTGCAGCCTTTTCACTTCAGCCCGAGACAGTCGAAGCCCCCCCCCCCCCCCCCCCCAGCTCCTAATGGGGTCTCCATTTAATCAAAATTCATCCATCAGATTTCAATGTTAAATCATCCTTTAATTGGGAGTTACATTCTGGTTAATAGTTTTCTAATTCGCAGGCTCTAATAGTTTTTCCGCTGGGATCTGCTCCATTTTTTGTTCTGTGGGGACACAGGGAGAAGAGAAGGGAGCTGGCGTCTCCTCTGCACTCATCTTGCCATCTCTCCTGTGCACTTTCAGGACAGCCAATTGATGACTTTCAAATAAATCGGGTCACGCTCCTAATGAGCCGGTAACGTTTTCCTTTAAAACAACAGCAATCTGCAATTCCTCGTCCTTCTTTTGGAATAACGGGGTCTGTATTCCCCACTGTGCTGTAATGAGAAGGCATGACTTATTTCATTTAGAAAGGTCAAAATCCCATGCTGTAATCTCGCAGTTATGGCGGTTTCTCTCTTGACTTTTATAGTGTTTCCCCTATAAAAGTTTAGCACAGTGTTTCTGCAGTTTCCCCCATGCTTTTCCTGTGGTTATGCTCTGCATTTACTAAAGTTTACCCAGGTTTGCATGTTTATTATAATGCTTTACCATTCCTCGCTATTTTTTCACAATGCTTGCCTGTGCTTCACCATGCTTTCACCGTGCTTTATCACACTTTGCTATGGTAAACTTGTATAAGGGTCACGTAAGAAGAAATTAATTTATAAAACTCTCCGCCATCAATTATTTATAAAACTAAGCAAAACAAGCTAAATGAAAAACAAACCAAAGTGTGGACTGAGCTCCTGCTTGGGTAATTGTACTGTAAACATGCCGTCAGGAAAGCCACACTGCTGAATAGAGTACTCTGCTTAAAACAGATGAACAAAGCAGCAGTTATACTGGAGAAATGGAAAAACACAGAGTGCATGCAATTTGCAAGTTATGGTGATAAAGGATTTCTAATGCCTGCTTCAGCATTGAGGGAATCATTGGGGTTGAGGTATGTGGACAAAACAATGGGAGTGACGTTAGTGTTTGCAGACGCAGTCAGCAGCATGGTGCGCTGCATTGTTTAGGAGCACAGATCCTTGACCTGTCAAGAACTCAGAAAGGGTTAGACTATCTTTAGGAAATAGAGCTCTTTACACAGAGTGTTGATTTTTCTGCAGACTGGAAGATTTGTGCTCTTTGCTTCTTTGCCTTTTTAAAAAAAAAAAAAAAAAGATTTTGCACTTTGATTTACCGTCAATCTGCAGGGTCTACTTGTCCACAATACAGCTTTCAGCATGCCAGAGTTTCAAGGCTGCAGTGTTCTCTAAAACACACAAACACACATCTTATTTGAATAGTGATTTCCTAATTGCTGGAGGTGAAGATGCTCTGAATGCATGCTTTTATTTTCCACCGTTAAGAGAGTCATGAGTGCAAGGTACTTTTTCATTTGCAGTGCAGATGCTTTGTGCAGTGAAAGACATTAAGCAGCTGTCAGTACGACGTACAGTTTAGATTTAAATATGTCTACTGGAGAGCAATCCTTAAATGTGTATTGCATACAGAGCAATGCCATAGGGGGGTCAGAATTGCTTTAAAACGATTCTTAATTTCTGTGGATAGCATCCTGCCGGCATGTACAGTACAGTCAAGCTCCAAAAGCCATTTTCAACTTGCAGGGTATTTGTTGTCATCAGTGTTGCTGTCACTTTCTCCATTCACAGTCTGTATGGGTCCCTATTTTTCATAGCAAAAGCCCTACTTATGTTAACACAAGACATAATATCCTGTACAGACTATTATTTAAATAAAAAAGCAGCAAGAAAAAAAAATCTGCTTGAGCAGGTATCTCCCCCCCACACCCCCCCTCCCCTCCATCCCTCCGATCTGTCGTTAAAACACCTGCTACGAAGGTGGAAAATTAAACATGTTCTTAATAAGTCCTATCTGCGCTTTGCAGGTTTGCAGTATTATCGTGAGTGCTAACTAATGGGAAATTCAAGGTGGGAAAAAACAAAATCTACTTAGCTTTGGAATGAGTTGATATGAAATCTGCACAGCCACTCACACACACTGGCATGCATTTATCCAACAGCCTTACTAACGGGCTTACAGATCTGCAGCAGCGGTCAGCCTTGGGCACCTGTACGAGTCGTGCCTCATACCGTCCTCAAGCAGGTGTGCGTGCATCATGCGTATTTACCTGTCCAGTGTTGCAGTGCTGCTCTTGAAGAGTAAAAAAGGTATTTCCATACCTAAACAGAGAGAGCTGTCTAAGAGCAGGGGGAGGTTTGTGTTGTACTGAACTCGAAATGAGTCAGCAGTGCTCAACCTTTCATGTTGTGTATAGTGAAATATGAGTAATAACTTTCATCCAAAAACTTATAACCATGACTGTAAAAAATGCAGTTTTCATCCCTTTACAGCAAAAACAGTCTAATAATTAGCAGGGAGTGTATTTTGAGATGCTATTGTGTCACATTTTAACAGCCCCCCCCCCCCCTTAAAAGCTGTCTTACAACTTAGAAAACAGCCGCAGACACACACAATAATTGGATCCTCTTTTATCTTAGCTATTGATTTCTGAGAAGTGTAGCCTGCTTTTGAAACCCGGACTGCAGTATTAAAAACAGAGGAAAAAAAATGAATAGAAGAAGAAGAAGAAAACGGAGGAGGAGGAGGGCTTTGGAAACAAAACAATTCCCCAATATTCCAATAAAAAGAAACAAGACAAAAGATTCTGCTGCTGCTGGGGATTTTTATTATTTTTGTATTATTATTTCTTTCAACCTTGCCACCTCTCCGCCAAGACCAAATTTACACCTCTCTGAGCATCTGCTCCCCCCAGCGTGCTGGGACCTGCCACTCTCACCACTGGGGCTCTGCGCGCCCAATGGGATTGCGCCACTTTCATTTTTGACTGCTGGGCGCTCGTTTTCACCAGATGGAGTGAATCGAGAAAGTGGGAATTAGGTGTCCTGCCTGCTTGCTTGCTTGCCTGCCTGCCTGCCTGTCCTCATTCGGGTTGCCCAGTGTTTCATTTCGTTTTGTTTAGCGAAACAGGAGCCAGGCGGGGAGATGGGCACTGTCATGGAAACAGGGTGTTTTGGGTATTGAGATGATGACGCTTGACCGGCGCCCACCCCTCTGCAGAACGTGCAGATATTCCCCTGATTCTTCTCAAAAGTTGCATTCTTTGTGTATCAGATACTCTCTTATCTGCAGGTTATTATTTTTTTTTTGTTTTGGATTTTATTTTTTTATTTTTTTCAAAGACAGTCCTGTAAAGTTTTGCATCACCTAGAATTTTAGGTTCAAGACATAATAATAACAATAAAGAAAAAACCTATATGAACTTAATTTAGATCTTTTATTTAACATCACGTAATCAAAGAAACTCCAAAAGCGTATCGCAAAAGTCTACCGGAAGCCATGATAGTAGTACAGTATTTTTCTATTTTTGTCAGTTCTTTGTTAAGTATGTGGAACTCTATTAAATGGTATGTAATTCACTATGTTAATGTAACATCAGTCAGCAGGTTTCATTCAACTTTATGAAGCACAGTGAGCTAATTCTGTAGGGTGATGCAACACTTTTGGCCCGAGCTGCAGGAGTTCATTTAAAGTTAACACTTGTCTCAATACTTACTGGAGGGCAGTTTACAATGATATCCCAAAGCCATCACCACACTGCACAGCGTCGCCAGTGCAAGAGCCCAGGTTTGTGATGCAGCTTTGTCACCGTGCCAGTGCTCACATCACCAGTGCCAGCCCTGTTCACACAGGCACACAGAGTCAGTGCCAGCCCCCTCCCCTCACACAGGCACACAGAGTCAGTGCCAGCCCCCTCCCCTCACACAGACACACAGAGTCAGTGCCAGTGTCGTCCCCCCCCACACAGAGTCAGTGCCAGCCCCGCTCGCTGGCAGGCTCTTAGACAGTCTCGCCAAGTCCAGCCAGGCTGCAGGAGCTGTGAAAGGGGTCTGAGTCTTCACCCTGGGGAAACAGCGGCGGGCCATAGCCTGCTCATAACGACCACTCGAGGGTCCTTACATACTAGCGATATTATATATATATATATATATGCATGTGCTGTGCAGAGATGTGGTCACTAGAGAAAGCATGCAGATCCATACAGGTGAGCTTTAATCCCAGGAGCGGTGAGGGGTTGTAGAGACAGCACTGCAGGGCACCTTTACAGCACTGAGCTGTGGCTTCTTTTCACACAGTATTGATTTGATTTGATTTATTTATTTCTACCATGTTCCACTCTGCTGACAACATCACTGTGCAACTGAGACAGGGCGAGAGTAATAATAATAAGAATGTCTTCTTCTCTGACACATGTACATACTGTATACTTCTAATAAATAATAGGAGCAAATGCATCCTTTTAGGGCACTAGGAAATATGTTTTGCATCTCTCTCTCTCTCTCTCTCTCTATATGTATGTATGTATGTATGTATGTGTGTATGTATGTATGTATGTATGTGTCAGACCACGCGTTTAAGTGAGCGTTGAAGGAAGTGCATGACAAAGCCTTTCAAATCTAATATTTAGCAGCATGTGCAATATCACCACTGGTCCTCATTTCCTTCCATTGGAACATGTTTGGGTGCTGTGCTTGTGTTTTACACTTCACTTTGCATAGGCAGGGATTTCAGGGATATTTGCATGTTTCTAATTAACCTGCAAAGCGAGTGAAGAAGCAGGTTATCTGCAGCACAGTATAACAGGGATCTGTAATTATGTGTAACACTCCTTCAGTATGCATGCATGCCTGTACCAGCAGAGGCACATTGATGATAATATTACTTTGAGTCTGTTTGCTTTATTTGTCAGGTGACCTATGCGTGCCCTCTAGGGGCAAAGAACAATTACTGCAGCGTACTTCCAGTTCAGTGCATTAGTATAGGAATGGGCTTCCAGAAGCTATAGGAACTTAACAGCATTAAACCTCCTCCAATAGACCTGATACAACATGTGTTCAGTGCTGGTTACAAAGCCACATACAAGGCATGGCTCTTCCTGACTGGCTGTGGAATGCATCTTGCACAGCTGTTTACTTTGCAGAAAAGCAGGTATGAATTTCATTGTAAGTCATGTTAAAACTGCATTGCATGTACCTGACCAAAACCTGACTAACATATCCTTTATATACATATATTGTATTTCATTGTAATATGAATTGTGACAGAGGCAATGTTATGCTTCAGTAACCCACACTGTGTATGTAGTGTAATATAATAAAGAAACAAGACGATTCCCGTAGATTGCAGTCTCTACAGTTCAAGGGTAAAGGGTTTGAAGACGTTGCTCTGCTGAGCTGGCTCTGTATCCAGAGCTTCTTTGTGATTCCAAACTTTAACAGTAAATCTCACCAGGGGTTGTACTTTACTGTTACACTGTTTCTTCTGTTTTTATTTCCTCTCCTTCTCTCTCCTCTTTCAATAACTCCCCCATGTTTCCCTCTGTCTCCCTCTCTCTCTCAATAACTTCCATGTTTCCCTCTCCTTCCCTCCCTCTTGTATCTCCCTCTCTCTCTCTCTCTCTCTCTCTCTCTCTCTCTCTCTCTCTCTCTCTCTCTCTCTCTCTCTTTCTCTGTCCCTTCACTCCCTCTGATGGCTGACAGCACGGGCAGAGACAAATAGCAAACACAGCTGAAAATTGAACCATCCTCTCCTCCTGTCTGCGGAGCAACTGAGCTCCGAATCCATCACGGGGAGCAGTGGCTCGGTCGCGTGGTGCTCGGAGCTGGGAGCTGGGAGCCGGGAGCTGAGCATGTGCCATGTAGCGCTGCTTGCTAGGACACGGGAGAGGAGGCATAAATCATTATTGGCGAACACCTCAGCCCCTGACTCAGGCTGACGGCCCATCCAGCCCAGACATAAATCATAATTCCCATACAATAGATCCCCTCTCCGCCAGCGTCGGGAAAAGTGTGCTGGTTTTATGGATTTTCTTCTCTTTTTTCTCTTTCCCTTTCACCTGCCTGCCCCCTGAATCGTTATGAAATGAAAGTGATTTGGAATTCATAGAATACTAAATAAACTTTACGTTTTTTTGGATGCACGAGGAGAAGGGAACAAATGAGAAGTAATGATATAAAAATTACAAAGCATGCTGTGTATTATTATGTTTGTATTGATTTGTTTTTGAACTGTACATGGGAATAATTGGAGGATATGCGTATTATAATGGCCTGAAGAGAGGGAGAGGGAGAGGGAGAGGGAGAGGGAGAGGAGTGAGGTATTACGCTGTGTATTTTGTTATTTTGATTTTAAATAGCTCAGCGATTACAACCACACAAGCACATTTTGCACACTGCTCAGTTTTTCCCTCTACATTTTGGATAGACCTTTGAACTGCAACCCCTGCCTGACCTTTTTCAAGAAGGGAGTATAGGATTCCGCCCGAGGGTGACTGTGTTGTAAGCAAAGTCTGCCTTGAAAAGTAAATGAGCGTTTTCGAAAATATCAGTACCATTACCATTCAGCTATAACAGATGATGTTTTGAAACGCCGATAGTGCATCAACGGGGAAGAAACAGTGCAAGTATAATTCCAGTTTATATTGTGTGCCATTAAAACAAACCAGCCTTTCAGCAGAAAGGATGTGAGCACGGTCTTTCATCATTTGGCTGATATCACATTAGATTTGTATTTGTATTTTAAAGCATTGGTAAACAGCCAACACCCTTGGTTGTCACCTGTTTGAGTGACGCGTGTGGTGATTACAGAGTGTACCTCAACATGCAACTGACACACACACACAAACAACAACTCCTGCAGGAAGCTGCACAATCATTATTGGACTCCTCAGTGGTCACTGCTAAAACACAGAGCCATTGCCGTGCATCTCACTGGGGCTGCCCCTGTGCTGCCATTGCCCCTCACTGCAGGACTCTTGCATGCATTGCCGTGCATCTCACTGGGGCTGCCCCTGTGCTGCCATTGCCCCTCACTGCAGGACTCTTGCATGCATTGCCGTGCATCTCACTGGGGCTGCCCCTGTGCTGCCATTGCCCCTCACTGCAGGACTCTTGCATGCATTGCAGTGCATCTCACTGGAGCTGCCCCTGTGCTGTCATTGCCCCTCAGTGCAGGACTCTTACATGCATTGCCTTGCATCTCACTGGGGCTGCCCCTGTGCTGCCATTGCCCCTCAGTGCATTGCCTTGCATCTCACTGGGGCTGCCCCTGTGCTGCCAGGACTCTTGCATGCATTGCAGTGCATCTCACTGGGGCTGCCCCTGTGCTGCCATTGCCCCTCAGTGCAGGACTCTTGCATGCATTGCCTTGCATCTCACTGGGGCTGCCCCTGTGCTGTCATTGCCCCTCAGTGCAGGACTCTTACATGCATTGCCTTGCATCTCACTGGGGCTGCCCCTGTGCTGCCATTGCCCCTCAGTGCAGGACTCTTGCATGCATTGCCTTGCATCTCACTGGGGCTGCCCCTGTGCTGCCATTGCCCCTCAGTGCAAGTCTCTTGCATGCATTGCAGTGCATCTCACTGGGGCTGCCCCTGTGCTGCCATTGCCCCTCAGTGCAGGACTCTTGCATGCATTGCCGTGCATCTCACTGGGGCTGCCCCTGTGCTGTCATTGCCCCTCAGTGCAGGACTCTTGCATGCATTGCCGTGCATCTCACTGGGGCTGCCCCTGTGCTGTCATTGCCCCTCAGTGCAGGACTCTTACATGCATTGCCTTGCATCTCACTGGGGCTGCCCCTGTGCTGTCATTGCCCCTCAGTGCAGGACTCTTGCATGCATTGCCGTGCCGCTGGTCTCCTTTGGGGATTGTCTGATGAGGGCCATTCTTTTCTCATTCTTTCTGTGTCTTGCCTATTATAGGGACTGATGCTGCAGTCAGAATTAGGGATCTGCTTATCTGCAAGCAGATTGTTCCGGAGAGCGAAGTTGACCCAGTAATTGTCAGGTGTCGCTGCAAACCACACAGGGACAGACGCTAATAGGATTAAGAGGGTTTTAATTCTTTTTTTTTTTTTTTTTTTTTTTTTTAAAAACCTGCGGGGTCTGTCGGGAAGAGCATGGTGATAGCAGGCGGAAGTGACTTTAGGTTTTGGTCCGATGTTTTTTTTTTTTTTTTTTCCTTTAACGAAATTAAATAAATTGTAACGTTTCAAAATTAGGAGTAAAAAAAAAAGATAAACCCTTAACTTAAACATCGGAGAAAAAAAAGTAATATCCAGTTTTAAAACATTTGCATTTTATTCTATTTAGAAAAATAAATAAATAAAAATGAGCTAACTTTGCAAAAGCTGGTAGACAGTACATGCAAAACTCTGAGTTTACAATGTTGACAAAACAAAACTGGTAAACTGGCCACATTCGGTAGTTTTTCTGTACAGGTCAGTCCAGTAACTGGTAGGGTGTGGTGTCACTGTGTGTGTCAATGTGTCTGGATCTGATTAGAAGGTGCTGCTCTCAAATACTTAGGCACTTGAGACCAGACTTGTGAGTGTGTGTATTTGCGTGTGTGCGTGCGTGCATGCATGTGTGTGCGTGCGTGTGCGTGCGTATGTCGGTGTTACCGGGCGGAATTAAATCAGAGCAGGAAAGTCTGAATTTAGAGCTGGGGGGGGAGAGGGCTGCTCGTTTCCAATTACTCTCCACCCTGTCAGCGCTATCCGGGCGCAAACAAGAGAGGAGGAAAGGATTAATTGCCTTGGACTCTGCCCCCGCTACAGGCCCAATTATAGAAACATATTGGCTCCCAGCGTTGTCACAGCCACTGCTGTGCAGGGAAATTGTGTGAAATTTTTAACGGGTTTCAGAGGTCAGGATGGAGAAGGCTGGACTCAGGGCCGGTGTGTTAAAGAGGGGGGTTTGAAAGGAGGGGAGGAGGTTTAGCTCAACGAACATGTTCTGTGGATTGGGGGATCACCGTGGTAACCTACCTATCTTCCTCCAGCACAGCACAGCACAGCAGAGATCGTGGCACATCGGAACTGCGTCGAAAGGCTGGAATAAAAGCAGTGTTTCAGCCTCCAGGCAGATACTGTGTTGTGTGTGTGAGTGCGTGCAGCAGGGAATCTGATTAGTTTTTTACATAAAAGAATGAAAGAACAAGAAAAAGAAAGAGACAAAGAAAAGCTTTTTTCGTGTTGATGAGGTCCATTAGGGTTTTCCCTGTCCTATTGAGGATATATTCTGTATGCTGTATATATGAGTCCTCTAGAATTTCAGTGCATCAGTCAGATCATAGCAGAGGGCTTGTATTACAAAACGGAACAGTTTTGCTTTATCCCTGTGCGTTCTAACCTTGTGATTTTTATACACCAGTGGAACACACTAAGAATTTGTGGAGGATCACATTAGTAACTGCAAAATCATTGGGATCACCTGAGCTAGCATTCGATTGTCTGAGATTAGTGCTTCTCAGGGTCTGTGAAACCAGCCATAAGTCAAGCAGACAAGCAGCTCGGTGAGTGCCTTCATCAGCACTGTTGGGTAACTGGCTGCCATGCATTTAAGATTGAGACATTACTACTAAGGCAGTACGTGCAGATCAAAGGACATTTCATGTATTTATTCTAAATGTATCTTTCTATGCAATGTTTCATAATCATCAAGCACAGCTCTTCTCTCTTTCCCTCTGCTGTCCTGCAATGAAAGCATTCTTCCAGGTTTATTTTCTATTTGATGACACAAAGACAGCAATGTGTTGATGAGGTCCAGTACTGAGCCTGCTGCTACAGGAGCTCTTTGCTCCAAAATGTTTTTAATTGTTATTCTGGACTGAAGGCAGAGAAAGCTAAATGAATCTCATAACTCAAGACAAGTCAATGGCTGCACAAACTGTGGTAATGCACAATAAGTCAAAATATTAGCAAGATAAATCTGACCCAAAAAGCCATTACAAACGCAATCAATCCATTAAACAAGCTTTCTCACCTTGGGATGATCACCTTCCCTGTGCACACGCACACGCAAACAAACACGCTGTTCAGAGTGGAGCAGGCACACGCACACGCAAACAAACACGCTGTTCAGAGTGGAGCAGGCACACGCACATACAAACAAACACGCTGTTCAGAGTGGAGCAGGCACACGCACACGCAAACAAACACGCTGTTCAGAGTGGAGCAGGCACACGCACACGCAAACAAACACGCTGTTCAGAGTGGAGCAGGCACACGCACACGCAAACAAACACGCTGTTCAGAGTGGAGCAGGCACACGCACACGCAAACAAACACGCTGTTCAGAGTGGAGCAGGCACACGCACACGCAAACAAACACGCTGTTCAGAGTGGAGCAGGCACACGCACACGCAAACAAACACGCTGTTCAGAGTGGAGCAGGCACACGCACACGCAAACAAACACGCTGTTCAGAGTGGAGCAGGCACACGCACACGCAAACAAACACGCTGTTCAGAGTGGAGCAGGCACACGCAAACAAACACGCTGTTCAGAGTGGAGCAGGCACACGCACACGCAAACAAACACGCTGTTCAGAGTGGAGCAGGCACACGCACACGCAAACAAACACGCTGTTCAGAGTGGAGCAGGCACACGCACACGCAAACAAACACGCTGTTCAGAGTGGAGCAGGCACACGCACACGCAAACAAACACGCTGTTCAGAGTGGAGCAGGCACACGCACACGCAAACAAACACGCTGTTCAGAGTGGAGCGGGCACACGCACACGCAAACAAACACGCTGTTCAGAGTGGAGCAGGCACACGCACACGCAAACAAACACGCTGTTCAGAGTGGAGCAGGCACACGCACACGCAAACAAACACGCTGTTCAGAGTGGAGCAGGCACACGCAAACAAACACGCTGTTCAGAGTGGAGCAGGCACACGCACACGCAAACAAACACGCTGTTCAGAGTGGAGCAGGCACACGCAAACAAACACGCTGTTCAGAGTGGAGCAGGCACACGCACACGCAAACAAACACGCTGTTCAGAGTGGAGCAGGCACACGCACACGCAAACAAACACGCTGTTCAGAGTGGAGCAGGCACACGCACACGCAAACAAACACGCTGTTCAGAGTGGAGCAGGCACACGCACACGCAAACAAACACGCTGTTCAGAGTGGAGCAGGCACACGCACATGCAAACAAACACGCTGTTCAGAGTGGAGCAGGCACACACACACGCAAACAAACACGCTGTTCAGAATGGAGCGTGCACGCACACACACACACACACACACACACAAACAGGATATACGCTCTACAATATATGTATTTCAGTGTGTGTATTTCAGTATATGTATTTCATATAGTTTTGGCATGCTTGTATGTTTTAAATACAGGAAAATTAAGTCCGCCCCCCCGATGAAAGCATTCTTGTTGAATCCACTTGCCCTTTTCAGTTTCAGTCGGCCAATGGTTATTTGTGAATTGATTTTTTTTTTTTTGGGATAGATATTCCAGAATAGATAGGTAGATAGATACACTGGTTGAGGGTCTAGAGCCCTGTTCAATATGCAGTCATGGATTTTTTAAGTACCGCTAGACCAGTGAGCCTAATACGGAATCCCATATACGCTGCATGCAATGCAAAAGAAAAGAAAAATCTTATTGAGGCAAAGAGCTTATTTCCTTACTGCTTTCCCTTTTTATAATGACCAGCTCAATAATAATAATAATAATAATAATAATAATAATAATAATAATAATAATAATAATAATAATAATAATATTTTTAAATAGTAAAACCATCAACATTAGAACAGGCATACCTTGTTCCAAAAATAATCTTGGATCATAGCTCTAGCTTTAAGATGCATTATATCTGATTTCTGTAACGCTAAGTGCAAAATGTTACACAAACAAAATGAAAAGCATACTAGTTATTTATATTGTATACTGTGTACGGTCTTATGTGCAAATATTGCTTTACTTCACAGTTACCCTTTCTTTCCTTAGCCCTGGACCACAGAACAGTGCAGGCTGCACACAGTAGACTCACTAGGACACTACATACATATACCTGACCAATGCAAGCATCGCGACTTTAGATTTCAGCAGGCACAAGACAGATTGCAAAGGTAGCCTTGTGTGGCAACTCAGTACTGCTACTGCACTATACAGCTAAAACCATACATCCACACTGGAGTGTTTCTGATCTCAGCTGAGAAAAAATGAGTGTGCCAGGACAGAAAGTAAAAACGCAAGAGTGACGCTGCAGGCAATGCATTTCACATCCCCCCCCGGCCCCGTCTTACAGACATTGAGGACTGATCGCGACATGCGCACTTGGAGCCCTTCAAATGAAACAGACCATTCACCCTCTCTGTGCTGGCTCCAGCTAGCCTAATGTAGCGTTTCTCACCTGTCAAAACTGTACCAGAAAACAAAAACTTCACTGAGATGAACCAAGCTTCACCTTTCTGCCACATCCCTCAGCTTATTATAACCTGCCAGGCTGCCACTGCCGCTGCTGCTGCTGTGTCTTCACATTTTATTTGTGTGTTTTGTGTCTGTCTTGATAAGTAAAAGAACTTTGTTTTAAATAAAATGACCAGATTTTTTTTGGAATTGATATCCCCTTTTTTGGAAAGTAGCCCCGTTTTTGGAATCAGTAGCCTCTTTTATGGAAAGTAACCCCGTTTTTGGAATCGGTTTGAATTCATTAGATGATTTAAACATTGAAAAAAGGCGATACCATGAATACAGATATGAACAATACCCATGGACAGAGCTGCACAACCCTCTTCGTGAGGGTCAATGGTGTGGATCGGGCTAATTTACCATTCCCAGTGAAACCAGTGAAGAAACAGCTGCTTGGGTTTGTGATGATCGCTGCTTTTCTGAGACTCTGTGGAGAACAGCGATCCACACAAACCCCAGCAGCTGCTTCTTCACTGGTTTCAGTTGCAGTGGTAAATGGTAAAGCCCAGTCAACACCAGCGACCCTCAGCTGATGGAAACCACTGGATTTCTTTAGAGAGCTCAATCCGAGTAATCGATTTAAAAACAAACAGTTTTTCTTTTTTTTTTCCGATGAAGGGGATACAGGGAGCACACGCAGCGGAGAAGCACCCCAGGATTGAAGAATATAAAGCAGGTGATCTTACTGAACACAGCATCACCTCTGCCATGCATATCCTGATGTGAATAATGTTTTCTTCTCAAAGTCCTCAGTAATAAATGGAGTGCCTTTTCACACAATGGCAAAGCCAGGCCTGTATTGATTAACTCTCATCATCGACTTGCTCCCATTTCTGAGATTTACGACTGTCTGTTATTTTTACATTAACTGTCAAATTCATCTGGTCTATGAGCTGAGCAGACAGTAACCATTCTGAATTGTGGTCCAGTAGAGTGGAGAAGGCGCTTCCTCTGTATTATATGAGGAATGTAGATTTAATGGGGGGTACAGGGCTGCGTTTCGGTGGAAAACCTGTTCCTTTACCTCTTATGAAGTGCTGCAAATTACAGAAGATCCCTTTAAGAAATAACAGGGTTGTACTGTAATATGCAGTGTGCAGTCCTGTAGAGGAAAAACACATGGATCTGCTAGCTGCCTTCATCACTGCAGAACCTCATATCAGTTAACAAGGGGACCGCCACTCAAATCGGCACACCGTCTTCACTGATCGGGGAAGGTCCTTCTCTTTATCCAGCAAATGCATCTGTTTAACTAATGGAATAACCCTAAAAGTCATCGCCTCGCGTCGTGGATTCTCCCAACGTTTCCAGTGGGCTGGGCTGAATCTGAAACTGATTCGGTATGTTTGGAGATTCGGTTTCGTGAAGCAGGCATGGCAGACAGATTCCGTTCTCTTTTGGATATGGGTGGTGGGAGCGCTGCCGCTGCATTGGAAATGGACATTTCAAACTAAGGAACAAAATGACAACAACGGCTGGTTTCACAGATCACGATCAGCACTGATCTTGGATTAGGTAATCCAAGGTTACTGCTAATCTGGTTGTGTGAAACCAACCACAAAACTGTCTTACCACTCACTTTAACCAAGAAGATGCCTGCTCAGTGAATCTCAGTCGTGGTATTGTGTTTCCAATGCAAGGGAAAGGCATCTTAATAAACAGCTAATTTAAGGACCCGCATTCCTGTTTCATTATATTTTAACCACATTCTGCTGTGGCTGCTAATCGGCCATCATAAGACTTTCCTGTGCAGAACAGAAGTGCATCCTGGGACTCAAGGAGACATAGAGCTGTGAACTCCACACTGCAATAGCTCAGTTTTTTGCATGTAAAGAGGTAGCGTCCCACCCTCTGAATGAGACCATTCTAATGAACAGGCAGGAAATATTTCCTTTCTTAGCTTTATTTGTTGTCTAACGGGAGACAGGTTACAAAAAAGGAGTGAAACTTTGAGCCTATTTTAAGCGTGACCCCAAGTAAATACGAAATGAAGACTTCACAGGTATGAACACAGTTTTAATGGCTCTTGAAGAAAACTACATGATGGCTCTTTTGCATTTGTAGCAAGGCGAGATAGAGATATGATACATTTGAAAGCATAACATCCACCATTGTGAACTAAAGCCCACACTTTTAAAATGCATAAGGTGTGAGATTCGTTCTTTTATTTTATTTTTTAATGAAACTGGATGAAAAGTTAAAAAAAATGTGATACTCTAACATTAGAAGCATTTTGTCACATCAGTATAATCACCATCATTTTCCCAGATTCTGCAGAAATGCAATCCATGAATAAAAGAAATGGAATGTGCTCCTTTAAAGAAGGAAACGAGGAGACTGACAGAGGAGACAGGAGAGGGAAACACGCGGATGCATTTATGAATCTAGAGTTTCAAAATAAAATTACCAGTGCTGTACTATCAACTATCATTTTAAACACAGTGTCCGGTCCCATCAATTTAAAACACTGCTATTTTCACAAACCAAACCGAGAAAATTTCAAGGTGCATGGGTGATAAATAATAGTAACCTGGCTTCTTTCTCTCCCTCTCCGGGCTGCTTTTCCTCCGAGGTTGAAGTGATAATAACAGACGTGTGTGAGAGGTGTCCAGGTGAAAGCTGGTCCTTGTTTATAATGGATCTGGTGTGCGCACCATCAAGGCTTGAGCTTCCCAACACACTGAGGTTCCATTAGGCTGCGAGACTCAATGGCAGCCCAAGCTTTAGTGACACTTGTGTGGGTTCATGTCAAGTTGGTTCTGTCACACCAGACAGTTTAGATATGAGAAGGAAATTAAACATGTAATCATGTAAGAGCATCACCCCGCCCCTCCATCACTCCAGCCCTCAGAGCTGAGCACTGGGTTCAGAACCACCCCTTCTTTACTGTTGTATCGGCACAGATCGAGCACACTCAGAGATAACCACACACCGCAGTGCAAATACACACGATGCACAAGATAACAACTTCCTCGCATGCCGCTGCAGATCAATCACACTCAGAGATAGCCACACACTGCAGTGCAAATACACACGATGCACAAGATAACAACTTCCTCGCATGCCGCTGCAGATCAATCACACTCAGAGATAGCCACACACTGCAGTGCAAATACACACGATGCACAAGATAACAACTTCCTCGCATGCCGCTGCAGATCAATCACACTCAGAGATAGCCACACACTGCAGTGCAAATACACACGATGCACAAGATAACAACTTCCTCGCATGCCGCTGCAGATCAATCACACTCAGAGATAGCCACACACTGCAGTGCAAATACACACGATGCACAAGATAACAACTTCCTCGCATGCCGCTGCAGATCAATCACATTCAGAGATAGCCACACACTGCAGTGCAAATACACACGATGCACAAGATAACAACTTCCTCGCATGCCGCTGCAGATCAATCACATTCAGAGATAGCCACACACTGCAGTGCAAATACACACGATGCACAAGATAACAACTTCCTCGCATGCCGCTGCAGATCAATCACATTCAGAGATAGCCACACACTGCAGTGCAAATACACACGATGCACAAGATAACAACTTCCTCGCATGCCGCTGCAGATCAATCACATTCAGAGATAGCCACACACTGCAGTGCAAATACACACGATGCACAAGATAACAACTTCCTCGCATGCCGCTGCAGATCAATCACATTCAGAGATAGCCACACACTGCAGTGCAAATACACACGATGCACAAGATAACAACTTCCTCGCATGCCGCTGCAGATCAATCACATTCAGAGATAGCCACACACTGCAGTGCAAATACACACGATGCACAAGATAACAACTTCCTCGCATGCCGCTGCAGATCAATCACACTCAGAGATAGCCACACACTGCAGTGCAAATACACACGATGCACAAGATAACAACTTCCTCGCATGCCGCTGCAGATCAATCACATTCAGAGATAGCCACACACTGCAGTGCAAATACACACGATGCACAAGATAACAACTTCCTCGCATGCCGCTGCAGATCAATCACATTCAGAGATAGCCACACACTGCAGTGCAAATACACACGATGCACAAGATAACAACTTCCTCGCATGCCGCTGCAGATCAATCACATTCAGAGATAGCCACACACTGCAGTGCAAATACACACGATGCACAAGATAACAACTTCCTCGCATGCCGCTGCAGATCAATCACATTCAGAGATAGCCACACACTGCAGTGCAAATACACACGATGCACAAGATAACAACTTCCTCGCATGCCGCTGCAGATCAATCACATTCAGAGATAGCCACACACTGCAGTGCAAATACACACGATGCACAAGATAACAACTTCCTCGCATGCCGCTGCAGATCAATCACATTCAGAGATAGCCACACACTGCAGTGCAAATACACACGATGCACAAGATAACAACTTCCTCGCATGCCGCTGCAGATCAATCACACTCAGAGATAGCCACACACTGCAGTGCAAATACACACGATGCACAAGATAACAACTTCCTCGCATGCCGCTGCAGATCAATCACATTCAGAGATAGCCACACACTGCAGTGCAAATACACACGATGCACAAGATAACAACTTCCTCGCATGCCGCTGCAGATCAATCACATTCAGAGATAGCCACACACTGCAGTGCAAATACACACGATGCACAAGATAACAACTTCCTCGCATGCCGCTGCAGATCAATCACATTCAGAGATAGCCACACACTGCAGTGCAAATACACACGATGCACAAGATAACAACTTCCTCGCATGCCGCTGCAGATCAATCACATTCAGAGATAGCCACACACTGCAGTGCAAATACACACGATGCACAAGATAACAACTTCCTCGCATGCCGCTGCAGATCAATCACATTCAGAGATAGCCACACACTGCAGTGCAAATACACACGATGCACAAGATAACAACTTCCTCGCATGCCGCTGCAGATCAATCACATTCAGAGATAGCCACACACTGCAGTGCAAATACACACGATGCACAAGATAACAACTTCCTCGCATGCCGCTGCAGATCAATCACATTCAGAGATAGCCACACACTGCAGTGCAAATACACACGATGCACAAGATAACAACTTCCTCGCATGCCGCTGCAGATCAATCACACTCAGAGATAGCCACACACTGCAGTGCAAATACACACGATGCACAAGATAACAACTTCCTCGCATGCCGCTGCAGATCAATCACATTCAGAGATAGCCACACACTGCAGTGCAAATACACACGATGCACAAGATAACAACTTCCTCGCATGCCGCTGCAGATCAATCACACTCAGAGATAGCCACACACTGCAGTGCAAATACACACGATGCACAAGATAACAACTTCCTCGCATGCCGCTGCAGATCAATCACATTCAGAGATAGCCACACACTGCAGTGCAAATACACACGATGCACAAGATAACAACTTCCTCGCATGCCGCTGCAGATCAATCACATTCAGAGATAGCCACACACTGCAGTGCAAATACACACGATGCACAAGATAACAACTTCCTCGCATGCCGCTGCAGATCAATCACATTCAGAGATAGCCACACACTGCAGTGCAAATACACACGATGCACAAGATAACAACTTCCTCGCATGCCGCTGCAGATCAATCACATTCAGAGATAGCCACACACTGCAGTGCAAATACACACGATGCACAAGATAACAACTTCCTCGCATGCCGCTGCAGATCAATCACATTCAGAGATAGCCACACACTGCAGTGCAAATACACACGATGCACAAGATAACAACTTCCTCGCATGCTGCTGCAGATCAATCACATTCAGAGATAGCCACACACTGCAGTGCAAATACACACGATGCACAAGATAACAACTTCCTCGCATGCCGCTGCAGATCAATCACATTCAGAGATAGCCACACACTGCAGTGCAGCACAAGATAACAACCTCCTCGCATGCTGCTGCAAATCAATCACATTCAGAGGAGTTAGATAAGCCCAACACAAGATAACAACTTCCTCAAAATGCAAAATGAGGGGGTGACAGAAGAGTCATTTTCACTGCCCTTTCCTACTGTAATATCCAAGACAAATCTCCTGCATTAAAACTGTGCTGCACCTCCGTCGCTGGGAATACGCATCCCCCACTTTTCTTCCTTTTTAATTGGAAAAAGTGTGTATGTTTAACTGGCAAGAACTGGAGCAGTCCCAAAGCGGAACTCAGAACTAACATTTCCATGAGAAGTCTTTGTCAGAGTCCTTTGCAATCTGTCTTTTTTAGCCCTGCTCTTTAGCGTTGTTCGATTCATATAAAGTTAAATCAGCGTTCAGCCGTTGCTTTTAAAGTATCATTCTTTTCCCACATGCCCTAATAAAACCTAAGCGTTTATTATTTTAAATACCCCTCGTTAGCAGCTGTATGGCAAAACTTGAATACGTGTCAAAGGAGTTAGAGGGGTTTCATAATTAGACCCAACACCCTGCTGTTTGCAAAATATCATTTTAATGAGGGGGTGAAAGAAGAGTCATTTTCACTGCCCTTTCTGACATTTCATAATCATGAATCGTTAGGTGATAACTAGGCAGGCTGTAATATCGCAAGACAAATCTCCTGCATTAAAACTGTGCTGCACCTCCGTCGCTGGGAATACGCATCCCCCACGAATCAGGAAAGAACTCCAAAAATGTTTCTTTACACCACCCCAACTCCAAGCGTTAGGGTTGGAAAAAGTGTGACATGTTTAACTGGCAAGAACTGGAGCATTTGGCAAAAGTCCCAGAAGCGGAGAAATGAGTTTCCACATTTAATTCAGGTGCAGACAGACAGAGTGAGACTGTGAGAGACACTGGGCAGGTAATACAGCCCACCGCCTGTAATCATTATTGAGACTAGATTTAGGGTCATGGGAGAGCTGAATGAAGCAGCCCACTTGATAGAAACACAATTTAAAGAATCGATTTCTGCAGTGATTGCGTTCGGTTCACTTCGATTGCTTTCATCAGTTCCGTTCACGAAAGGGTTAACTTTTCCTGAAGGAAGCACTTCTCCTTTTCTTTCCTCGGAGATCTCTCCTTCCCCTGGTTATCTGTGCACTTAATAAGAAAATCTAATTAGTCAAAGACTTTTCATTTCTAATTAGGTCCTTGGTATAATTAGCAGGTGGTGTTAATAACCCTCTTTTAAAAGAGAGAGAGAGAGAGAGAGAGAGAGAGAGAGAGAGGGGCAGCAATGCATTCAGCAGTAGATACATCCTCTTTTTTGAAAGCTGGTAAATGCTGCAGCTCTGTACAGTCAGTTGACCACTGAGTGTGCAGTTAAATGATTTGAGTTTCTGTAAACTCTTTCTCTTTCGCTCCGCTGATGGGACAGCGTGGCTCCCTCGGCCGGGCCTGGGCAGCTTTGCCCATTCGCTTCCTCTTCATCCCGTCACACCGGGTGGGTTTCTGCGCTGCTCGTCCTTCCTCTGGCCCTCTGGGTCTCGCAGTTCCAAACCACAGCCCGGTCTCACAGTCTGCAGCGCTGGAGAGAACCTTGCAAACGTGCAGTACTGTTAAAAAAGGGCCTTTTACGTTTTGTTTCTTATTTTCTAACTTCAGTTCTGCTTACCCACACAGAATAAAGAAGGACGCAGAGCGCAGTCCAGTCCCCGTCTTTAATTAAGCATTGGAAACATCAATTTAAATGGAAATATCAGAGGCGCTGCTTCGGCTCCAGTGAAGCGTAAAGTGAAGCGCTGGTCTGGCCTGCTGGGCCAATCTGTGTCCTTGACTCCTGGGCCCCCCTCATAGTTTAGACTGACATCTGTTCACTACTGCCAGGCAGCTTCACACTATTGAGATCTGCAGTCATTGTGATCCCTCCTTCAGAAGTGCTGTGCACATAAATACAGACAGGTATGGATACATGCATACGTACACACATGCACATTGACATACATGCATACATACATGCATACACACATACATGCATGCATTGCTATGCCTGTCCGGTGAGGACAGCCCACGTAGGGAACGGTTTAACCACGGCACAGACTGATAAGGTGTTGTTGTTGTTGTTGCTGCTGCCTGATGAAAATAATGCAATTTAGATTCTAATTTATTCCAATGAGCAAGTGTGGGGTTGCCAGAATGAGGTGAGCTGAACGAACTTGAGGAAGGCGTCTGCATACCGTATTGTAATGCTGCTAAATGAGAAAAGCAGCACACACAAACACAAACCAAACCAGTGCTAGAGGGATTCTCTAGCGGCACTAAAGGCATTTCATTTCCCAGCTCCAACCTTGTATTTGAAATTCTGCACTTGCAAGTGCTTTATCAACACACCTAATCCCAGCAAGCCAAAGTCAGTGTATTTTAAAGCATTAGACTGGGCAAAAGGGATTGGAAGCCAGGCTCAAAGTCACTTTGCTGGCAGCCGATTATAATTGCTAATTCACCCCGCCTCTCTCGCGACGAAAGGGTGTCTGTGTGCTCGAGGCTATGAGAGCCAGGTAGGGGGATCAGATTGGGGGGCGAGTCATAAATAACCAGGGGTCGGGGGGTCAAATCGAGGCTGATAGCTGTATTGTTTAAGCTGGGCTCGAAGAATCTCTCCTGGCTGCTTGAGGCATTGCCTGGGAATAAGGGAGTACAGTCTGACATCCGAGGCGGTGTTGAGAGCCTGCAGGGGAGCCACACCAGGCTGGATGATTAGAGCTCTTTAAACTGCACAGCGTATGTACAGTAGACACTGTCCCCGCAGACTGCCTGTACCGTTGTGTGTGTGTTTAGAAATTCTTAAATTCAGCATCTTATCTGGTAAGGTCAGTCCCACACTGTAATGCTTTTAAGTCCCTAAGCAATTGCCCTCTGAAAAAGCTTGCCCGATACTGACCTTTCAAGATGTGTAAGAAGAGCAGATTGGTGGTCTGTGGCTTTAATTACCAACACCCTTGTCCATTAGCTAAGCTATCATAATTGCATTCTTTATGCTAGCTTGCCGCTTACAGAAGCCCTGTCTTAGTCTGCAGTGGTCTCTACTGCTTTAGTCCTCATAATGAGGCATGCTCTGGATATGAATCTGCACACCCACCATTACAATTTAAACACCCACTGCTGTACTCGAAAGAGGCAGCGAGGAGACACCTGCTCAACGATGAAGCTGAAATCACAGGAACAATGAGACGCAAGCCTCTCGTCTCTAATGAGCTGGAGACAGGGCTGTGGTTAATCCTCTCTGCTCCTGTGCACGCAGAGCTGATCTTCACACCACGAGCCTGGCGGGGAGCATGACTGTGCATCTGATTGTGGACAGCCCTGCACACACCTGGGGATCGCAGCACCCTCGCAGCACCCTCACAGCACCCTCACAGCATCCTCGCAGCTCCCTCGCAGCACCCTCGCAGCACCCTCGCAGCACCCTCACAGCATCCTCGCAGCACCCTCGCAGCACCCTCACAGCACCCTCGCAGCACCCTCGCAGCACCCTCGCAGCACCCTCGCAGCACCCTCGCAGCACTCTCTCCTCCCTCTCATTCTCACTTAGGCACTCCTCTCATCACTGCCTCTTCAGGGCTCTCCTCCGAGAGTTATCTTTTAAACTCTGGAGCCGGCGCTACAAGGTCTTATTCAAATGTAAGATCTTAGAAGGCTGATGTAAAAAAATATGTCTATATTAGTACAATTCGGGTGTTCTTTCTTTCTTTCTTTCTTTCTTTCTTTCTTTCTTTCTTTTTTCTTTCTTTCTTTCTTTCTTTCTTTCTTTCTTTCTTTCCCTTTGATCACTCCAGATGTTGTGCAAATGCAAAGCCTGTGTGCCGGAGTGTGACCAGTGCCCTTTTACCGCTCACCTCTTAAAGACCGGGACACAGTTGATAAAGGAGAGCCGTGAGATCTAATGATTTAATGGGAATGACTAGGGAGCAGAGCCTGGTTACTGCACCCGGAGGAATCGTGACCCCCTCATACATATTACTTTAGCCTAATGGCGTATGACTGCCATCACCCTGACTTCGGAGGTGTTCCGCTACAGAGAGTGTATAACACAGAGCAGGGATGATTTAAATGGATAATATTCAATAATTTAACAAAAAAAAAACAACTCAGCCACTGAAGGGAACAAGACATTCTAATAATCTAGTTTTAATCTAGATCGGCATATTAAATTGTGACATTCTCATACTGCACTATGAAAACCTTGGTAGAACTCCATCCAGGTCACACCGGTCCACAGGATTGTGATGTTGGTTAGATTGAGTCCCGAAATAAACAGCGGTTTATACAGTGAAAAATGAACCTGGATGCTCTACGATTTATAAACCAGTTGAGTTAAAAATACATCAAAAGAAACCCAGCAGATGTTGGAGTGTTTTAGCAGGATTAACAAAGACAGATGGCATTTTTGTTTTTCTTTCTTTCTTTTGAGATCTGGTCACATCTGGTTGTGAAGATGTCTGGGAATTGCCATTAATACAGAGTGGAGGAGAATATTGGTATTCAGTCCTCACGCACACCCTTCCCTTCAGCATGTCGGTGTTGAAGCTGTCATGAGTAGATACTGTACGTATCCACATTGTGTGCCAGCCTGCTCTGACTGTCGCAGGGTCCCTCAATGTGAACGGTAGCCCTGTGCCTGTCTAGCTCTTTGTGGAAGTTCCAGCAGATCTTTAGGCACAATAGACCTCCCTCCGTCCATCAGTAACACAATTCTTCAGCAGGAATGGTCTTCTTGTTCAGCAGCTTTAGAAACAAGAATTGCAATTGTAGTCTGTTGTTTCAGAGTAGCCCTGTCCAGTAACTGTGACCCCCCTTTTCTATTGTCTTTCTGCTTGACCGGATTGCTTTCCTTTTTTTTTTTTTTTGGTATTTATTTTGAAGTGTGTGTAAGCATGAATTTGAGTTCTAGGTAATATTTCTTGTTTTACTGTTTCTAAAAGTTGATTTTTTTTTTTCACTTCTAAAGCCAGCCGTGAACATTTTGCATGCAAAGCCAGCGATTCCCTGCAGAGCTGAATGGCAGGGGAATAGATAGAGAGGGAGAGAGGGCTTAGATAACCAAGGAGAATTCCTCTTTATCCTCCATGTGAATTGCGTAAGACTTTAAGCTTACACGTGCTCCTGTTATATATATTTTTATTCTTCCTGCACGAGTCAAACTTAACTTAACTCTCCATTCATTTGCATGACATTACAATACATTACAGACGCCTGGCATGATTGGATTTCTATGCAGCACATTTACACCCAGAGCCATGTCTCGCCACTATCCGCTACACTGTTTTGGTTTCAAATTGTATCTCGTGCCATTCGTGTCACATTTCAAATGCTAACAGTATAGAATATAATTTACGGAACTGGGGTGTTTGCTCCTGAAAATTAATTTGACTTATTCCTTTCGCCTTGCTCCTGTCTCCAGGCCTGTATTATGCTACTCATTCTACAAGAGTAATATTTAATGAATAGGACTATTAATAATGTCAAGGTCTGTAGGGTTCTTTGTGTGTGTGTGCGTGTGCGTGTGCCAGGACCTCGCTCTGAGTGACGTCATGTTCTGTATATACTGTAACACAGTGAGGGCCAAAATGAGGGTCTTCACTTAGAGTCTGCTCCTTTTACATTATTATTATTATTATTATTATTATTATTATTATTATTATTATTATTATTATTATTAGTATTATTAGTATTATTAGTATTATTATTATTATTTCTTTATATGTAGTATTTCAGATATCTAGTGTTACTCTTGGAATACAAAGGCCTGGATTTAGTAGCTCAAAGCTATTTACTCCATATGCAATTCAATATATATATATATATATATATATATATATATATATATATATATATATATATATATATATATATATATATATATATATATGTGTGTGTGTGTGTGTGTGTGTGTGTGTGTGTGTGTTTGTGTGACAGCAGTCATATGGTTTTAGTTAATGTTCCATGAAAATCGCATGCATCCCAGTGTAATTATAGACCAAAGGGAGAAGCAAGGTGATGAACTTGGAAGTTATTTAAATATTCCTAATAAAGGAATCTTTCATTTGTAAATATATATATATATAAAATTAACTGGAGGAAGGAAGCTATTTTTTTTTCTTTATGCCTGTTTGAGATGTCTTTCAGCCGGTGTATATAATACACTTTCATAATTTATTTATTGATTTCATTCTTGTTTTAATGAGCTTGTATTGCCACACAGAACGTCTGGTTGCCAAGGGCATGTGTGCCGTGAAGGTTGAACGCAATAAAAAGTTCACACATTGAGCATCCTGGCTGAGCGGAGCCGAGCGCGAGCACACTTTATATATCTTATACAAAGCGCCTGCTGTTTCTAACGCTACTCTTTCAGCTCCAGGTGTTTGGCTCCGCTCTCTAAATATCTGAACTAAAGCCTTTTCATTTCCCTTTATTATACAAACAGTTTTTTTTGTTTGTTTTATTGAGAGGGAACAAAAACACTAGAATTTTTAAAAAAAATTTGTAATGTTATTTGTGAGCTGCTATTTATTATTCATCCAGCAGGTGGCATTGATGTATATACGTATGATTAGCTTTGGGATTATTATTATTATTATTATTATTATTATTATTATTATTATTAAATCGATTGAGTAGTCCTAATAATAAACTTGTCATAGAAGGTTGATTTATTATTTTATGTATTTATAAATTGTGATATTTCTGTTTTTTTTAAACAGAACAGAAAGGGTTTTATTATTGTTATTATTATTATTATTATTATTATTATTATAATTATTATTATTATTATTATTACAATTTGAAAACCCTATTTGTCCCTGTTTTTAAAATATTTTGAATCTCCTAACCCTCTTGTATCTCCGAAGCACAAAGCATTGACCCCTATTTATCCTTCACATGGAAAAGGAACGTCTTATAAATGTGTCTGGTGGCGGCTTAAAAAAGAGTGGAGCGATCCAGTGAATTACGAGGAAACATGGCCTTCCTTTACAGCACGGGCCGTCAATGAAGCCATAAAATTATGAGCAGGTTTTTATGATGGTCCGTTGAAAGGGGGGTGCTTGTATATTGATGGGTCATAGCCTGTATCCTGGGAAGAGCTGACGAGGGGGCCCCTGTGTAACTATTTTTCATGCATTTAATATATTAATTATCCGGTAAATGTTCCCCAGGCAGTGCTTGGGATGCTGGAGAGTGACAGCTTTTCGATGAAGCTCCTATGCCAGCCCATCAGCCTGCAGTGTATTATGTTGGAAAGGTCAGGCTGGGGTTAATGTAACTTTTTATTTGCTGATTTTTCACAGGCAGTGAGGGTTAGCTTTTAAAAGAAAAGAAGGAGAAGGAAAGAGGGACAGGGGGAAGAAGGAAAGAGGGATAGACTGAAACAGGGACAGAGAGGAAGAAGGAAAGAGGGATAGACAGAAAGAGGAACAGGGGAAGAAGGAAAGAGGGATAGACTGAAAGAAGGAAAGAGGGATAGACTGAAAGAGGGACAGAGAGGAAGAAGGAAAGAGGGAAATTGAGATATCCGATATCGCTGTGCCTCCACACCTTGGATTTTTTGCATTTGTTTTTTCTGGAGAGTCAGGGAGGTGCGCAGAAGCCTAGTTCTGTAGCCACAGTGCATTGAGTTCCAGGTTAGGGTTAGGGTGTGGGTTAGGGTTAGGGTCTGGGTTAGGGTTAGGGTCTGGGTTAGTGTGAGGGTTAGGGTCTGGGTTAGGGTTAGGGTTAGGGTCTGGGTTAGTGTGAGGGTTATGGTTAGGGTTAGGGTCTGGGTTAGTGTGAGGGTTAGGGTCTGGGTTAGGGTCTGGGTTAGGGTCTTGGTTAGGGTCTGGGTTAGGGTTAGGGTTAGGGTTAGGGTCTGGGTTAGGGTTAGGGTCTGGGTTAGTGTGAGGGTTAGGGTCTGGGTTATGGTTAGGGTTAGAGAAAGCTGTTCATTTATCTGTGATACACGCTTCATTTCCTACCACACTTTGTTCTACAGTAAAGAAAATAAGTGTCCTTATAAGTGTCTTTTTTTTTCTCATGCCACATTTGCCTCGTAATTGTAAAGACACAGATTAAGCATTCAGCCCAAATGCTGTCTGGTGTTTTGGTGCAGTAGCTGTGCAAGCAGGTGCTGTAACACCTAATGCTTACAGCTTCATAGCATGCCTTTTATTTCTATTGGTTGCCATTATTTTCAAGTTACCAGTAATATCTAGAAAGAACAGTTTGGTTGCCTTTTGTTAAGTTTAAAGCATTTGCAGGACTGCAAGACTCTGTTTCTCGAGGTCAATATTGGCGTGTTATTTTCTTTTCACTGGTAGACCCGTGCTGCAGAGCTACCTTGTTTCAGAGGGTACGGTGTGCAAGGTGTTCAGGTGCTGTTTTATCTGGGGATGAGAGGGTTACTCGGGATCGTTTAGAGGACTGTGTTTGCTTTAATGAATGCTGCTACACATTCATTTTCACACTGTCTCATTTTTACTATGAGTAGCGTTAACCTTGTGACCAGGTGAGAGATGTTATTCTCAGATGCGGTAATTGCTTGTAAACATTAATAAGCCTGGAAAAAAAATAAATAATTGTCAATAGATGCTTGCTGTCGTGTAACAAAAAGAGAAGCTACATTGATCATCTGTGGAGGAAAAAAAACAAATCGCATTCCTAATTGATTTAACAATGCAGTATATGCAACTTGCATATTGCTGTACGTATCGTGAGATTAGTGCACCACTACACCCCTGTTCACACCCATCACCCCCACATGCATTGAGATACTGAAAGAGCAGTACAGTGTGTTTGGAACTACAATACTGAAGTATCATTTTCTTAAGAAAATAAGTAAAAAATCACTTAAGTTTAATAATAGTACAGCCAGTTAAGCAAGGTAGTCAGTCTTAACCACCACCTGTAGTATATTAAGACGATGTATTCTATCACAGTGTCGGTGCCCAGTGCCCAGTGCCCAGTGCTGGTTCTCATTGCGGCTTTGGATGTTGATACTCGTTGGGGTGCAGGAGGGGAAACAGACAACATTATCCCTCCGTGTCAACCCTCAGATAGGAAGGGACAGCGCTGGAGATGAGATCCCCACCCACTCTGTACACAGCAGGGCGGGGCTGGCATGGACTCAGCTGCCTGGGTGACTCTGACCTGCATGTCCAGATGTGATTAACCCCCGGCTGGCATTGGGCAGGGTGGCTTTGTGTTTAAACACTGGCGCTAGCATCAGAGATGCCCTTGTGTGTACAATGAGCTTTGCACAGTTTAATAGAGGTCTGCAGGTCTGCGTTAATACAGTAGGAGAGCGAGAGAGACACCTGGGCTGCAGCGGCAGATTATTATTGCTCAAACCGTCACTCAGGATTCATATGCAGCACGGTAATTAAACTGTTAAACAGATTAACCAGGGCTGTCCTTATTCATTTAGCTTTTAATGGAGACTGCGAATAGTAGCCTCTGTTTGTAGACACAGCAGGGATAGCATATCAAGGGGAGCTTGCAACATAATTGCCAAAAAAATGACAAAATAAAACATTCCCTTGTAACACGACAGCTTCAATGTACCCAAAAACTTGCGACAAACAACTCAGTTTGATATAAGACTCTGAAGTCTTCCTGGTTGTGCAACATTATGGGATGTTGTATTGCTGCTTTAAATACAGGCTTTTCAGACAAGTTGCGTATTCAGCTGCAACTGTTTTGAGTGTTTCATTCGACCCTTCTGATAAGTTCTTTCAAAGTCAAAAGCAAAAAAAAAAATGATACGAGACAGGTCAGTGCTTGTGCTCTGCTTTCCGAATCGGGGAGTACGAGCCCTTCTGTGTGAGAGAATATTCCTTTCGGATTTCTCTTCACTTCGCTCTACGGAGTGAGTCGCTGGCGCAGTATTTGGATATACTCTCCCTGTGTTTTGCATTTCTGATCTGCTGGGGCGAAGTGTCTGAGCCAGGGATCTCTACCCCTCTTCCTTTTTTTCTGTACTCTCTCCTTTTCTATCTCTCTCTCTTTTTTCTCTGTACCGATCTTCCTCTCTCCATCTCTCTTTTTCTCTGTACCCCTTTTCCTCTCTCTCTCTCCATCTCTCTTTTTCTCTGCACCTCTTTTCTTCCCTCTCAACATCCCTCCCCCTCTCTCTCTCTCCTGCTCTCTATGTTCCCAGCTCACTGAGCTGTCACTCTGAATTATTTTCAATGAGCTCTTCTATATCTCACGCCAGATCTCAGCTCGAACCCATCACCGAGCGGCGAGGTAAGGACGCGCTTTGCATGCCTATGAGCCCTGCGCTCTCGCTCAGCTATTAACCTTCCTTCTTGTGGAGTGCCTTGCTGTCCTGCCACTGCTATCTCTCTCTCTCTCTCTCTCTCTCTCTCTCTCTCTCTCTCTCTCTCTCTCTCTCTCTCTCTCTCTCTCTCTCACTCACAGGAGACAGCTGCCTCAGTAAACAGGAACAAACCTGCCGTTACATTTTTACACATCGCTGAATGAATAATTACAACCAAAAAAAAAAAGACATTTTCTTTCTCGTGCAGACAGATAATGCTTAGCTAGTGGTAACAATTATTATTTTTTGGTTTACTCGAATAGCTCCATATAGGGGAGGGGGGGATGTCAAATATCTGAATTAAAATGCCAATATACGAGCAGTGAGTGAATTGAGAACAGATATTATTAAAAACCTGGCCCCATTATTGTGAGAAAATAGGAATTAAAAAAGCAAGAACAACATAGAAATTATTTTCAGACAGTGACTTTACAAGTCAAAAGATTCCACCTGCTCTCTACAGCAACCCAGAATATTCCATGAACCAGGGTACCATTGTTGACCATGAAAATGTGTCCGAGTTGAACATGGTCTGTTTGTGGTGCCAAATACCACCCACCCCCTGGCAATGGTTAACTGTGGTATATCAAGGCTGGCTATGTTAAGAGTCCATGGTTTATCCATGAAAAAAGCCATATTACTGAAACTGAAGCTGCCTAATTTCTTCCTCCTCTCGTAACTTATTTTCCTGGAGTCATCACTTACTGGAAGAGGATTTGGTTTCTGCAGTGAACTGCATGTGTGTATGAGCGGGACGTTACTTACAGCCACAGCAGAAACCTGTGTAATGTACACCTCAATAAAACTCGCCTCACTGAAAACTGGACCTAACCCTGAAAAAAATGAAAGAAAATACCTTGCAGCTTTCCTCTCGCTGAAAACCAGACTGTGCAAATAAATCTAACAGGGACACACGGAGGTGGCGATGTGTGAGGGTGCGGTAATGTGAGTGGCTTCTTAGTTTCACAGGTGCTACCGCCACACTCGAGAACCTACGGGAACAAAATCCGCACGCAGCAATCAAGATATACTGGTAGGAAATCCTGTCTGGGTGAAAGGAGCCCTGATGTGAATTGGGTTAGTCGTGGTATCAATGTTTGTTCTGTCAGGATGACACACAGATTGATCCCACCCAGCACTCTGAAGCATGTTGGGCCCCTTAGAATTATCCAGTAATGTCTTTTAAAGGGATGGCAATATTTGACTGTGAATGAGTGTTAGTCCTTTATACTTTGTACACAATTAGCACCAACACTAAAGAAGGGCAGATCATGAATGCAAATCTAGTCCCAAAACTTTTTTCATCTCTCCCAAAACAACGTTTTAATTACTACGAGGACTAATTGCGGTGGAATGCTGAAACATTAATTACCCAAAGAGAGGGAGACACAACGGTTTTAGGTCTTCGTTAATCCTTGGACACAGGAGGAGGCTTCCTTTGATTTTTGAAGGATTTTTGAAGGAAAGGTTGGGTTGGGTTAGGCTGGGTTGAGTTGGTTTGGGTTGGGTTGGGTTGGGTTGGGTTGGGCTGGGTGGCACACCACTCATACCGTCATTAAAAGCCAAAGCTTTTCAAGAGGTCAGCTTGTGCTCCAGTGTCTGTGTCTATTTACTCCCGCTTTGGTTATTGAATCACTGGAGGGCTTGCCTGTATCCATTAGTGTGATGCAGCAATGATTTGCACATTCTTTGTTCAGACCCTTTGAGGCAGTCCGCTTGTTTTAAAATGCATGGTAAAATAGCTGCATTCGCGGTTGCTTCATGTGGCACCTGCATCTTTCAGAACATTCCCCTCCATGGGGAAAGTGTAATTAGATCTTTTATCTGTTAATCAGAGCTGACATCCGAGCGGCTTCATATACCAAACAATCGGGGCGATTCTGTACGAGTCAGAAAAGCAAGTGTCTCTATTAATTTCCCCAGGAAGGTTCCTGACCCAGCGATCTATATAAACACTGCCGAGTTAATACCTCGCGTACACAGCAAGTGCCTTTCATTAACTGTGCTCTCTATGTATTTTTAAAAGCCACTTAATTAGAAGTGCTCTACATGTGCCGCTGTGGTAATTGCCTGTAATTGTTTTAACTTTCTGTCATCTTGACAGGACCCCCTTGTAAGTGAGATGTTCTTTACTCGATGATTCTAAGCCTGGTTAAATAAGTTCATTAGATGAAATGGAATTGAGTTGAAAATTCCCAGCCGCTGTGGTGCTTTCAGCCTGCAAGCACTGACTACCGTACTCCACAATGTTTGTGTTTCAGCTAAATGTTTTAAATTATTATTATTATTATTATTATTATTATTATTATTATTATTGTTGTTATTGTGACTATATTATATAATAGGACGTAGTGTAAAATCCCATAGCAGACGTGTTTCCACTGTACTGTCCTTGAGTTGTATTCACTGATGCTATTAAATGATTCAAAGATCAAACCCTGGGGGGAAAACACCAGCAGGATACATTGAGAGTTGATGGTCGTGGTGTTTAGATGCACCAATGTTAAGATCATTCAAAATAGTGTTGCATTCTCTAAAGATCAAAAGAGCTGCTTGCCCACATACCCACCAACTAACTAGGGGTGAGCCTCCTGCCTGGTGCGCCCCTGCATCAAGGAGCAACTTTATCATTCATTGCAGAAGCAGTGCTCCGCTCATGCAACAGGAGTAAACACAAATAATACATAATAGCTCTTAAAAAAAACTAACTTCGGCTTGACGAACGGGTTAGGCTAACAAGCATTCCAGGCTGTAAATAGCAAGACGAGGAGGAAATTGCTGTCCACACAAAAGGCTGAGGGAGAAGCGAGGTCTCCGTCAGTAAAGAGAGGGGTTATTATCACCAAAAGAGGCAACTACTACATAGACAAAACCCAAAGCACACACAACAGAAGGCCTCTTCTCCTGTAATAACAGTTTGCAGAGCAACATTGTAGTACAACATAATGACGCGCTTATAATTTGCTCTAACAACTTCAATTATCCCTCATATTGATTCAGCCTCACATTTAATAAGGGGAGCCACACCTCTTGCATTACAAGTCATTAAAGGTGTTGAAGAGTGAGATTTTGAAATCGCAGGCAGCTCTATGGCAGCGTCGTTGTCACTGGGGTTTTTTCACAACACAACAGTGATCCCCCCCCCCCCCCTCGAACCCCCTCCTTTTATTATTTTTACAAAAGCCACAAAAGAGTTTGTTGGCAGAATTGAGACGGGTCAGTTTCACAGATGCTATTTTCCTCAATCCAAAGCCTCAGTCCGTTCTAATTGAAGTTTCAGAAACAGCGGCTAGTAAATGCCCAGCTTGTTTGCGGTGCCCGTTGGGACCGTTTAAATTGCTTCGCGTTGTTTCTTGCGAGTTTTTAAATGCCAAAATTGTTTCGATCCTCAGGGAGACCATTGTTAAAAAGAAGGAAGGAGATAAAGGAGCGATAACCTGCAATCCAATTTCAGTGCACAGCATTTTCAAAGTAAAAGCAATGGATTTCACAATGTGTGCCTGAGAGCTGTCAGGGTGCACCACTCAAAAGGGTCCCTTTCCTTTCACTATTAACCTCTTGCCAGAGGGAACAATAATGACAGGAAGTGACCGCTGCACCTCGGCACTAGAGCTACGCTCCACCGCTTAATTGACCGGTTGCTAATTAGATGAAAAAGAACGTTTTAAATAATTCTGCATGAAACAAACATGAATATGTTGGATATCCATGCAGGACAGAATCAAAGTGAGGTCATCATGTCATAATAATGACCTCTACTGTGAAGGCGTGCTTGAACAGCCCCTTTGTTCCTGTGACTGTGTCATAGTTTAGTAGATCTGCGCTGAACATTCTTTCCATTTGGGACAAAGTTTACTTGTGAAGCCCGTGCCCTTCAGTTACCTTGTGCATAGTTCAGGCTGTACTTCGTTTCTGAATACGCAAGCAATAAAAAATAAAAGAAGATAAAATAAGGGTCACCTTGAAAGCACACCTCCATTATATTCTAATTCTGCATCGAAGATCTGTTCCGGGACATTTTCTGAGAACTTCTGTGCCGGGGTCTAAATGCATGCATAAAACTTTAATGCTGCTCAAAATCGTCTTTATTGGAGACAGATGTAAAAATAGAGGGGAAAAAAAACTGATTAAATTAAAGGAGTTCCAAAAATTGAATTGTGTGAAGAACATCAAGTCCCATCAATACTGGCACCAATAAACCAGCTAGAATAATGAAGTACAGTAAAGCTGCATTAATCAAAGCCCTTATCGCTTTCACCACTGATAATGATGAAAAAAAAAAGTTCTGCGTTTTAGTGTGCTAATGAAAGATGCTGGACTGGAGGCTTGAGCCCTGCATTAACCCTCAGAGAACAGCAGCAGAAATACACCTTCTTATAGGACTTCAAGCCTCTCCATTGCCTTCTCAGGAACATCTCTGTGGAAATGCTTTTAAAAAGAATAATACAGCCCCATGTTCTCTCTCCCTGGTTCTGTGGAAATTCCCTCACCTGCCTCTCCAAGAAACAGCTGAGCAGTGATTACAAACTATGCTGATCAAATGAACTTTTTCAAGGGGGTTTCAACTCAATACAGACACCTTAGCGGTCACACAAAGGAAATACAGTGCTCCCTCGATGTTTTGGTGCTTTGCACATCTATATATATAGATAGATAGATAGATAGATAGATAGATAGATAGATAGATAAACCCTAACCCTCAAACCTCAGTTTTTGGAAAGCCTTTATAAAAATCACCCAGGACAGGTAGTTTGGAATCTGGGAAGGTGGTTTGGTTCGGAGCGCTGGAGCTCGTGTAATAATTGGGAATGCACTGTGGCGGGCAGAGCCGCAGATTGCATTGGGCTCAGTGTTGCCTCCGGCTCATTGATCTGCAGTGTGAAAAGCACCACCTTTGTTGGTTTTCACACAGCTGTTAATGAGGCTGTTTGCTGTAACCAAACAGAGCCAGACGTGAGCTCTCCTGACTGCAGCTTGAGTAAACATATCAACATGGCACCTCCTGCGGCACTCTGCTCCGCCACGCACACTTCCAGGGTTCACAGATGCTTTCGACATTAAAAAAATATCATGTCAATAATGCATGCGTTTCAAGGGAATTCAAACCGGATGTTGAGACATATGACTGGATCACTTTCCGCTTCCTTACCCCCCCTTGTCCCCCCCAGCCACCTTCATCAGGAAGACCTGTCCTAAATTACACTGCGCTCGTTAAACTCAGGGAAACGAATGCATGTCATCATTAATCTCATTAACCTGGGCAATTGCTTTTATTAATAAGGGGAAGCGTAATGATTTGGTTCTGCCTAAGGGGTTAATTTTTTTTTCTACAGTGTGCTGATCTTACCTTGTGTATCTTATTTTTCCATGTTTGTCCTATATGATCTGTACATTACCAGTGACTGCACATCCAGTACTGCAGAAAAAAAAAATACAAATCACATCCTCCCAGCAAGTCAGGGTTAATGTCTTCATATGATGTTGCCAAAACAGTTATTTCCTATAACAAGTGTGTGGAATTGGGTTTCCCACTCGTGCAATGAGTTTTTTAAATCTGGCCTTTATCTGCACTTGGGACTAGATGAGCACAGCTGACCCCTATAGATTCTGATGGGTTTTAGGGTTAGCAGCACCATTGCTTTTTGATCCCCAGACACAAGACCCAGGATATTTGAGCTTAATCATTTAACTTCTACAGGACTTTCTGAATCAAAAGTGGTTGTACAGTTGGTCACTCCTTCTAAATACTCAGTCTACCGCTACTGTAAATTGCTAATACCCAATCTGAGCAATAATCAGCAGATATCTAGAGATAGGCATATCCCTTCAGAAACGTTTCCTCTACTACGGTCACAGCAAAACGAAAGCATGGTAAAGCATGGGTAAAGCATGGGTAAAGCGCGGAGAGGCATGGTAAAGCATGGGTAAAGCACGGAGAGGCATGGTAAAGCATGGGTAAAGCGCGGAGAGGCATGGTAAAGCATGGGTAAAGCGCGGAGAAGCATGGTAAAGCATGGGTAAAGCGCGGAGAGGTATGGTAAAGCATGGGTAAAGCGCGGAGGGTAAAGGTAAAGCATGGGTAAAGCGCGGAGAGGCATGGTAAAGCATGGGTAAAGCATGGTAAAGCATGGGTAAAGCATGGGTAAAGCGCGGAGAGGCATGGTAAAGCATGGGTAAAGCATGGGTAAAGCATGGGTAAAGCGCGGAGAGGCATGGTAAAGCATGGGTAAAGCGCGGAGAGGTATGGTAAAGCATGGAGAAGCATGGTAAAGCATGGGTAAAGCGCGGAGAGGCATGGTAAAGCATGGGTAAAGCATGGTAAAGCATGGGTAAAGCATGGGTAAAGCGCGGAGAGGCATGGTAAAGCATGGGTAAAGCATGGGTAAAGCGCGGAGAGGTATGGTAAAGCATGGGTAAAGCGCGGAGAGGCATGGTAAAGCATGGGTAAAGCGCGGAGAGGTATGGTAAAGCATGGGTAAAGCACAGAGAGGTATGGTAAAGCATGGGTAAAGCTCGGAGAGGCATGGTAAAGCATGAGTAAAGCTCGGGAGCTGCTGTCCTGGTCGCTCATTCAGCACCCGCCCTTGTGTTTAGCCTTGGTGTGAGGGCAGAGAATACTGAAGCGAATTCACACCATTATACTTTCCGGGTTCCTGTGATACGAGGGCACAGACGAAACACTCACAGAAGTGATTCATTTAAGTACTGTCTAATAGGAGCTGCAGCCTTGACTTGTGCACTGGCTGTGCAGAGATGCCTCTTTCCCACAGTATTGTTTCCCACTGTACTCTATGTACCGAGCTACTGATTCTGGTGGTTTGTTTCTGGCTTGCTTGAGAACTATCCTGCATTAAAGTGCAGCAGTGGTCTTCAATGGTCCCATTCAGTCCATTCCCATCAGACCCTTCACTGAGTTCACTTACACAAGCCTGCTTCCCAGACTGCAATAGACTGCATGAACCACAGGCGAGTACCACTAGATTCGAGTCCATCTGCAGACTGGGGGGTTGATCACAAAGCCCAGGCGGGGTGGAGGTGATAAGCAGCCCGGGACCTGCTGAGAAGGGGGCCTGGTCACAATGAGATGAGGCTGGCTGAGAGTGTCGAGGGAGTCAGTCTCCAGGGGCCTGCTGGCCATTGTTATCCAGGGGCTCAGGATTAGTCCAGGGGCCTCTTTGCATAGCTCCTGATTGTAATCTTATTGTGTATTCTCAGAGGATTAAACCTGGCAAGCCAGCTCTGATAACACAACTAACCGCTTCCTTCCTCCGGGAAGGACAGAGTGCTGGCGTGACGTGCGGGACCAGTGCACATCTTCTGGTTTAGAGTATTGTACGAAAATCTTTTTCATCTCGAGGATGGTGATCAAAAAACGCTATGTATTCAGAATGTATTTAATATGATGCCATGTGTGCACCTAGAAGATGAATGTGAAGATCCTTTAAACGTTCTGTTTTATGTTACAGCAGTTATGCGGTTCATGCGTTTACCGTAAAGCACAGCGAGCAAAGCGCCCGCTTTGCCTGCAAACAGTTTCTGTTTCTGCAGCAGCGGAGCCAGTGTTATGATTTCTGAACCTGTGCTTTAATGGACTGTGCACTGCATTGTGTTCTCAAAACAAGTCACAGCAGTGAGCAGCAGCAACAACAGCAGCACATCTTTAACTGGAAGTCTTAAAAAAGAAGAAAGAAAAGTAGCTGCTTCAATCTGGAAGCGGCTTACGTCAGCTTTCTTGTCTAAGAGAAGAGCTGTTAAAAAGAGAAGAGAGGAGAAGTAATGTCCACAGCGCGGCTCGGCGGCTGCTGCTGCTTCTTTTTTTTTTAAACTGTAGTGAAAAGATTAAATTGTTTACGAGCTCGCAGCCTGGCTGGCTGTAGCGGATGAGCCGAGAGCGACAGAGATAGACATTCTAATTCGCCGCTGTACTTAGCGCCTCGGTCCCTCTGTGCAGCCACTAATTCTTTTATCTGGCTTGAACACTCCAGGCACCCGGCACATTCATAATAATAAAAATAAAAAAAAAAACTGAGGGAAAGAGACAAAAATTACTGTTTTATACGCTGTACAACTGATAAAAAAAAAAAAAAAAAATCTCTACTTGAATATTTGATTTTCTTTCCTCCATCCCTCCCTCTCTCCCTCCCTCCCTCCTTTCTTTCCTCCCATCTCACAAAGCAGCCAAACAACTTGGATCTTTAACCCTTTATCTTGCGCCAGCAGAAAGACGTTCACAGCGTCTTCTTACTGAGTTTGGGGGTGAAAAAAAACAAACAAAAAAAAAACAACCCACAGCATACAGAAGAATTACTGTTATCTCTCCAGCAGAAGAGGGACAGCGGAGATAAGAAAGCGCGACAGACGGAGAAGAATCAGGCAGTTCTGCTAGGAGTACTGTGCGGAGGGGGCTGTTGTAAATTCACACCGAAGCTGCCCTGTTGGTCTGTCACCAGGGGTTCATATTTTTCTAGGCCTGCTTGGCTGATACGGTTCTTGTGAGGACGGGACTATATATAAAGCTCATCAGGGTTTGCTGCCTTTTGGGCTTTATCGGCCGGTAGGTAACGGCGCTTATAGACTGCACGCAGATAATAGCGCGAGCATAAAAGAGATAAAGAGGGGACCTCTACTCATTAACAGCTATCTCCAGCTCTGCAGACGCTGCCAGTATTGAGTGGTTAGTACGCCTGGCATAAATTAAAAACAGAAAAAAAGATTGAAAAAAAAGAAGGAAAGGGAGGGTGTCCTGCATGAACTCACTCTCGCAGACCATACCGTTCACCCAGGTTCAAATCCAGGTTCGGATCACATGTGAAATGAGTTTAGGGGGTCTCAACTACTACTCAGCCCACAGAACTGCCCCATCTCCCACCCCCTGTGAGAAAGGGTGTCTCCTGGTTTGGTGCTTGTTCACTACTGTCTATTGTATATTGTATGTGGCTGGCTGCAGGTTTGATTTGATCAGATCTCACAATATTTATTCAGTGGCTACTAACTGAAGTTATTGTGTGATATACTGTGCAGTGCTACAATTTTACTGTTTGTCTTTTAGCGCTAAAATTAATATTATATATATATATACACTATACCAGAAAAATACCAGGAAAAGAATGTTCAACAGATTTCCCAGTTGTAAGAGGAAGCTCAGATATGCTGGTATTAAATACTCCATTCCACTCTTACACAGTCCTGAACAGCATCACACAGTCACTTACAGATGAGTCTGGATACATTGCATGTGCTCCGGCTCTCTTTTATAAAATGAACATGTCCTGCAATGTGCTGGACAAATAGTAGCTGAATATTGAGCTGGAAAATTCCGAAACCCTTTTTGCTCCCGCATCAGTGTGAATGAGCAATCCGACGGGCACACATAGGCAGGCTCCTGATAAACTAATGCACCGTCGCACCGTTTACAATGGCACTGAATTCATTTGCATGACAAAATTGCCTCTTCGTGTTGATGTGTTGCAGCTAGACAAGTGTAACATTACAGGGAACAAGTAACCACGGGGAAGGTTAATACAGACAATAGGGAAAGCAGATAATGTGAGTCGGGTCCCTGCTTTTCAAACCTCTTATCTGAAAGCAGAGAAATCAGCCTGCTTTGAATAAAAATCAAACTGTTTAAAGGGGCCGCGAGGTGTTCTTTGTGGTGTGGTTTTGCAGTGCTGGTCCCTATCACAGTGTGAAATTCACACTGAGGTCAGACACGCAGGCCTACACTCTTTACATGGCTTACAAGAAGAATCTCTTGGGTGGGAAAGTGGAAGCCCTCACTGAGACGTTTGTCCTGAACTTGTACCTGCTGTGTGCAATAGGGCCGTGTCACATCTTTACACCGTTTCATTTGGAGCTGCTCTGGAGGTGTGATGATGTAAGCCCTTTGCTGGCCGTTGAGATCTGTGTTTGCTGGGATCACGTCTTGTTTGGAAAAACAGATTTTTTACAAGCGCACTTTTTTTTTTTTTTAATATGAATGAGTAAAAGAGAAAAACTTTTTTCTTTCATCCTTTTAAGCTACTGACAATGTACCTCTGATCATTTAAAAACGCTTTATTATATATATTTATATAAACATCTCCTTTTTCCATTAACACCAAAGAAAATTGAATTAGGCTAGTCCCCTGCATTGCTCCACTGCTAATCAACCAGAATAGAATGATACCAAGGGCGCTTGGTATTTAAAAGCTCTCGTTCTTTCGCATTTCTTTCAGAGCAGAACCCTGTGAGCAACCCAGCAGGTAAACCCTCAATTACCAGTCGCAGCAAACCCGGTAACAAGACGGCGTTTTTTAATGCGATGTTGCGTGTGCTGGCGAGCGACAAGGGGAAGGAGAAGAGGAGCTCCCTGCCGGCTCCCCCGATGGGGCTGTGCAGTGAAAGGACTGTTAAAGGAGGCACGATTGAGTACCTTACGTTTTGAATTAGCTCTGAACCCTGGGGTGTCTCGGCTCCAGAGAGAGTGCTGGGAGGCGAGAGCTGTAAATCACCGGTGCTGGGCTTTAGTTCCTTGTCAAGTGCTTCCCATCATGACATTTAAACCATTCATTAATTAGGACTCGGTGTGAGGAGGAGATTTTTAATCAGCTCCCTCCCCTCTACTAGTTTGATAATTACTTTGTTGAAACAATCTCGTTATGGTCATTTTCTGCACAGGAAGGTCTCTTTTTTTTATAGCGTGCTACCTCAAAAAATAATGCAGGAGGCAAGGATTGTATCTAAACTTTTACAAAACTATAATGTAACGGCCTGTTAAGTCCAACATGGGGAGGAAAATAACTTTTGCCTTCGGAGCTGCCATTAATGAACCTGATTCCTACCGAGAGGCACCTGCAGCTCCAGTGTTTGTAAAACTGCTGAAGTACACCTACAGAGGAAGCCTGTAAAAAAGCTACTTCTAGTTTAGCAACTTCTCAATGGTTTTTTTTCCCTTTTTTGTAGAAAATATTGCACCGGATCAAAAATGCAATAAAGCTGACTCATACCTTAATACTAAAGTACCCTAAATATGTGAGGCATGAATTTCATGATTTAAAAAGTCTGTTTTAAGAACAAACGAAATGCAGTGAAGTAAAGGTGCCACTTCTAACGCAATTGATTGTCATTATTATTCATCTTCTATAATAATCTTTTCTTTCTCTATCTTGTGATCGTTCCAGTCTAATGCAGGTGGCTGTCGTGTTGTTCTGCTCTGTACGTGTTGTTCCGTGCTGTTTGTGATCCACAGAGGTCAGTGTTCACATCACGCCACGCTCTCCACAGTCATTTTCAGACGTGTTGTTGATAAACACTCAGGTGGTTAATAATGGCTGGGGAAGGGGGCTCCATGTGAGCGCCAAGCTGAAAGATATTAACATCATCACAGCGCAGCTTAAAACATGGTGAGCTTCACTGGAGTGGTGGTTCCTGAGCTGCGGGGGCAGTCCCAACACTCTCACCCAGGACATGAACCTGATCTCTCCCTGCGCTCACAGGATCTGCAGCCAACGGAATGAGCACCTCCCTGGAAGCTCCAATCCTGAACCTTGAAGTACTCCCAGAATCCTCCACAGAATATTGATCTATTTACTGCTCAAGTATTGGCAAGTGAGCCGCAGTAGGCAGATGGCAAACAATGCAAACAAAAGGGAATTGTCAACTTGAATTTTCAGCAGTGAGCCCTCCTTCTTTCATTATCATTTAGGTTTGCAGAGAAGATTAGACATTTGTATTTAAAATTGATTTGGTGACCAAATGGGTGTTCTTGAAACTTCTCTTTGTTTCCAAAGAGAGTTTTCACGTCCGTCTTGGAGAATATTGAGATGATGGTTGATTAATAAACCAGTTAGCCATTGCATTGAGAGCATTGACTTTCCCACTGAAGTGAGTGTGTGTCCTTGTGTTTGTCTGGATGTGAAGATAGCAAGATAGCACGCTGATGTAAGTGTCACCACTGTAGAGTCAAAGCACCTGCCAATAAAAATAAAAGAAATTAAATGAGCGATTGTATCTCTTTTATCTTTCGCTCACCTCCCTGATACATTGCTTTGCATAACATCACAAAAGTGTCGTTCTTTTGTCTCTTTGGCAGGAATACAGAAAACAATACACTGTCTAAATGGTCAGTGCCACAGCCTGGAGTAAATGAGGTACCCCATCAGTGTAGATCGGGGAGCCTTCACAAGCCATTTCTAACCAAACCAAACTAACAATGAATCAGTAGCAGAATAGTGCCACTCATGCCCAGAGCATAGTCTTTTATTAGCCCATGAAATTGGAGGGTGAAACACTGCAGAATTAGACTTTATTGGGAATTGTATTGGCTCTGGTTGCTTATCAGCTATCCCATCCTGCATGGACACGTGTTCATTCTGTTCAGAGCTGACATGTGGCATTTGGTTCTGTCGCTGGGACTGCTCTTTCCCTAGGAAGCGTTGTGCTGTCTGCTTGTCTCCGTGTCTTTGTGCTCTCTTCTCAGCAAAGCACTTCTGCATGGCCCTCTTTTGTCTTCCCCTCTATGGATGTTTCACCCTCTCAGATTGTGCGTCATGATCCTGACTAGTATTGACACCCTCGTGACTGCTGAGTGGACTGTGTGATCTGCAATGCGCTGGATTGACTTGTCTGCTTTGAAAACCGGGTGCTGCTTTTATTGTCAGTCACGATTAATTTTGTAGCCCTTCCCAATTGTGCATTTTGCATATATTCTCCAGGGATTGTCCTCTAAACCAATTATTGATCATCAAACTGTCAATTAACACATTCATTTTCCCTCAAATGACATGTCTACTTTGCATTTTATGGGAATAGAGAAAGAGGTTTCTTTTTTCCCCCAGTTCTCTTTGTTAATATTAAAATCAATTCTGAATTGTGTGTGTTATAACATATATATATATTATATATAATATCTATATCTATATATATATATATATTTATATATATATATATATATATATATATATATATATATATATATATATATATATATATATATATATATATATATATATATATATATATCTTTAAGACATGACCACTGCTGTTGTGCCGCAAAATCTTCTTACATTATTTCTATGTGTCTATGTGTCTATTTGTGTATTTATGTATGAAAAAGCAATGCCGAAGTTGCATTTCTTAAAAAACACATTGGTAGATAGCACAGTACTGTCGACCTTATTTTCCCCACCTGTAATCATGGTTACAAATATTCGGAGAAATCCTTTGTAGGCGGTACAGGCTGTTTTATAGTACTTTTTTTAAATACAGTGGGAATCTGTCACAAGTTATCGTCATACAACCATAACCCTTCACACAACTTGCGTTGGATTTGAATGTGAACTGAGACGTTTGTGAGATTCGAATAGTTCCGTTCATTGACCCCGAGCATCAGAATAAGTGTCATTGTGGAGATGACTTGCGTACAGGAATGCCATTTGAGAATGTACAGCACAGGAATGCTATTTGAGAATGTACAGCACAGGAATGCCATTTCACAAAGCCTTCGAAGAAAGACACTTTCCATCATTGCACCCCAGGATGAGAAACATCATTTCTCAGGCTATCATTGCCAGTTGTAGTGTCCTGTGCACTTCCCATCATATTGCGTGGAAATTATCATTTCAGAGCTAAACAAAATTGCACGTGAAACGTGGAACAGCATGGCTGCAGAGTAACCCTCCAGACACAAGCCTGCTCAGGGCACCAGTAACTACTCATCTCAGAGAAGCAATCCACGTTCCTTAGGAAATTTCCAAGATTAGATTTGTAAATCAAAAACCAATATATAGCATGCAAGAATTAATCTGTTATATATTCCTTGGTTACATTTTTTGTGGAACACATTTGGAAGATTTAGAACGTATTTGCGCCTGCTGCTTTCAGCCATTATATGCTTCAGTTCATACATCTATTTGTGAGGCTATAAAACAGGCATTGACTACCCATGTAAATTGTGTTCCCCACAATAAATTATATGCATACTTGCAAAAATACATAACTGCTGTCGGTCGTTTCATGTATTCTGAATGCTAATAACGAACAGGCTGGGGGTTGGATCAGTTTTATATGGACTGTAGTATTCTTTTTTGTGTTTGTTTTTTTTTTTTTTTTTTGCTTTAAAGAAGCAGTGCTCTTTTTTTTTTAATCTCAATGACAGTAATGTATTGTGCTGCCCTCCCTGCATCCCCAGGTCAAGCCCCCAGTCCTGTTTAATCCTCTGGTGAGGCATGCATCGAGGAGCCTGGCGATTGCAGGTCACACATGCATTCAAGCACATGCTAAAGCATGGCAAGGCAGCGCCTGGGTTTGCTTCTGTGTCGAGCAGAATGTGGTTTCTGCAGCACGGAATTCAAGTGATACATCATTAGCAATCTCACAATGGGCATGTGTGTATATACTTCTGCTAAATAGAAGATATACCCTGGTAATGTTGTAATTTAAAAAAAAAAAAATGCTTTTATAATGTTGAAAAATAATTGAAGTTCTTCTGTGCGTCAGGCTATGGTAATTTAGTTGTGAGTTCTCAGTCTTGCAAGCGGGTCTCAAACCATTCAAAATAGTGAGACAAGTACCTGACCAGTAGCTTTTTAAGCTGACAAAGTCCTGTCCCATTAAACTAGTCGTTCCAATACCAAACTGTGGCTGCCTGCCACCGGACTCTCATCAAGTAGCTTTCTTTATCTGAGAACGGTTTCTCCCTGCTTGATTTCATTCAGCTATCAATGAAATGAATGGCACTGCTTTTCAATGATTCTGCCCCAGCAGCGTTGGTCATGCTGTGGCTGCTGTTCCTAACCTTGGGTGAGCTCTGGTTGTAAGTGAGTCATTGAAACACTAAAGATACTGCATGTGAACTGCTAGCATCACCCTGCCTTGCATCTGTGTGTATTTATATTTACTGAATAGATTAAAAAAAAAAAAAAAAAAAAAAGAAGCAATATCAACGCACAAAATGTCCATTTAAATTCCACGAGGAGAGTAAATGAAATTTACCAAAAAAAAAAAAAAATAAATACATTTTCATTTAGTTCATTTAAGCGGAGCCCGTCTGGGTTAAAAAAACAAGATGTCTGGGTCCTGATAAAACTATTACATGAAATGAAAATAAAGCTGAATATTAGTGAGTGACATTTCTCTAACACCGTGCGTGACGATCGTCTCCTCCTCATGCACAGCCGGAGAGCTGCAGGAAGGCTGGCAGAAACCAATAAAATTGCAAATTTCTGAGTATTTCACAATATCCTAAATAAACAGGACCAGAGCACACATTTCTCTACTGGCATCAAATATTAATGTGTGCGTGGCTGGAAACGTGGTAAGTGCGGTGCACGCACTCCCTGGGTAAACAGCTGGGAGATTGCTATTCAGGACCTCTCATTCGCAGACAGGCTCAAGAGCATGACAAATTCGCCTCCTAATTACACCCTTCACTGTTTGCTCTCCAGTACTGTAAATCCCCCCGCACTGATTTCTCTAGAATTCAGGATTAGGCTTTGTGCTCTTCTGCAGCTGATTAGGAAATATGCAGAGTTTGGTTTGTTCTTCGGGGATGAAGGGGTGTAAACGGGACAGTCGAGGCTGATAACTGGGACTGGGTGGGTGCAGAGGGCAGCTGAAAGGCAGGGGGATTTTCCTAAAAATGAACTTCCAGAACCACACACAGACTGCCTATAAGAGGCTGGAACCTTGCTTGAGGGGAAGTGAGGTGGGGAAGCACATCAGTGTCGCACAGGCTTCAGTGCACAGCACAACGTTAATATGCTTCCCCACTTCCCCACAGTCAGCCTTGGAGAGTCTTTGTAGAACTGTGCTGGAAAAGTTAGTAAGCAAAGATTGAGCTGTACATAAACAGCAATGGAGAGTTATACCATCGCTGTATATACTCAATGGGATAGGAATCAATTCTCACCTTAGCTGAAAACAAATGAAAACATAAACAGAGATAACGTTTCCTGGCTGATATTAAAACAAAACTCATTGTCAGTTAAATAAATGAGAGCTGCATAGCATTTTGAACGTAAACATTTCGTGAGATGTACCCCTTTGTTATTTATTATTGTTAGGTTTGTTGCAGTTCTGTAAATAGAAGTGACTTAAGGTCTCAAGGCCACTGGGGGCAGCAGAGCACAGAGTGAAAGGTACACTTTCCTTAATGTTCTTTTTAAGGAACAGTAAAGCAGAGGATAGACTACATAACATAGACTAGCATGGAACAGCACAGGGGAGAGGGGTACAGATAACACAGCATAGCATAGACTAGCATGGAACAGCACAGGGGAGAGGGGTACAGATAACACCGCATAGCATGGACTGGCATGGAACAGCACAGGGGAGAGGGGTACACATAACACAGCATAACATAGACTAGCATGGAACAGCACAGGGGAGAGGGGTACAGATAACACAGCATAGCATAGACTAGCATGGAACAGCACAGGGGAGAGGGGTACAGATAACACAGCATAGCATAGACTAGCATGGAACAGCACAGGGGAGAGGGGTACAGATAACACCGCATAGCATAGACTGGCATGGAACAGCACAGGGGAGAGGGGTACAGATAACACAGCATAACATAGACTAGCATGGAACAGCACAGGGGAGAGGGGTACAGATAACACAGCATAGCATAGACTAGCATGGAACAGCACAGGGGAGAGGGGTACAGATAACACAGCATAGCATAGACTAGCATGGAACAGCACAGGGGAGAGGGGTACAGATAACACAGCATAGCATAGACTAGCTTGGAACAGCACAGGGGAGAGGGGTACAGATAACACAGCATAGCACAGACTAGCATGGAACAGCACAGGGGAGAGGGGTACAGATAACACAGCATAGCATAGACTAGCATGGAACAGCACAGGGAGGCATGGTAATTGCTCATACAGTGTTAGACAGTACAAGTCTATTCCAGCGTGTCAACCCGAGAACCAAGGCTGTCTACCTAGCCTCGGACTGGATCAGCGTGATTTAATTGCAATTAAATTTAAAAAGGTCCCGAGAGTGTGAACAGAGTGTATCCAGCCCTGACACGTCCATTTCAGTGAATTCAATACATTCACAGTTTGATATGAACGCCTGTCACACTGCACTGTCTTTTAAATGCATTAGATTATAATAGTAATTCTTATTATTTCCGTACTTCTGATGAATAGTCTGCAGGGAACACAATTCGTTTTCTTTTGTTTCATTTTCATTGAACCGGAGCTGCAATGGAACTAGTCCTGAGGTTTTTGTGCCACCTTGTTGTTTAATATTTACTGTCCCGAGAAGAGGGTTATTAACCCCTTAACCTCCAAAGTAATTCTAAACCCAGCAACAACAATACAGTTGCACAAACACTTTACCCACCAAGCCCTATGCACATTAACAGCGCTGTGCACCAGTGGCAGTGGCATAGGAGGAGGTGTGGTACAGTAAATAGACAATTCCATAGCAAAGGGGAAATATTACCTCTTCATTGACTATTTAAGTTATTATTAAATAAAAGAACAATGGAATGCACACACAAAACCTGACTCTTCTTTCTTTCTTTTTAATTCTTTCTTTAAAGCAATACTACACATTCAGTTTCCTTCCTTCCTTCCTTCCTTCCTTCCTTCCTTCCTTCCTTCCTTCCTTCCTTCCTTCCAATCCTTCTCCCGAATGCTCAAAGGAGGCACACCAATCTCTATTCTAATCTCCATCCCAAGGCTATTACCAGCCTCCGGACAGTGTGAGTGTTCTACAGGCACACCTCAGCCGACCCGACAGGGGCTTCATCACCGTCACCAGTGATTTACTGTGATTGGCTGCCACTGTCACAGTGTGTGATTGTGACCTGCTTGTGACCCGCGTGGGATATATTGGCCCAGGTTATCTACATAATGCACAGCAAAAGGTTGAGGAAGCTATTAGACCAAGCGACCAGAGTTAGTCCTTTTAAACAGACAGAAAGCGCTTGTTAAATGATTTGAAACAAGATTGTTTCTAAGGAATAGATAGAGCCATTGATCAATGTGCTGGTGTCTGTAATGTGCAGCTTTGCTCTACGCTCCGCACTATACAGCCAGCCTGCCCCAATTCCAATCAGGAAACATCTCCTCATTGCGCTTAATTCCTCAGCTGCTGATCACTCCCTGTCTAGGAGAAACATCCCCTGTGATGCATTTCAATGCAGAGCAGGGGTCCAGAGTCAAGTGAATTAGACCAGGAGCTGTGTTGTTGATCTAGATAGGGAAAATCAGGAGGAATGGGTTCAATCCGTGACTTGCAATTCCAATACTGTTGCAGACAATGCACTGCATGGATCACCACTGCACCTCAGTGGCGATGTGTCTGACTCTTCTAATGAACACGCTTCGTGGTTTCTCTGTATGGAAGGTACACACTTTGCAGGTCAATGACGTGGGATCCTGTGCAGATAACAATGTCAGAAATGGTCTCGAAGGTTACACAAGCAGGCATGCCATCACACATACACGCCTCCTGTACAGACAGGCTGACTGGCTGACAGACAGAGGGAGGCGGGCACACCCGAGGCCTGGATCATTCTGTAAGCGTTACTTTGGAACTTTAGCAGTCTTGTTAATGAAACCAGCAACGGCAAAAGGGGCTTGACATGGAAAAGAATTCCCGCTGAATCTAATCAGGAGTCGGGCAGGCTGATAATACGCAGCATTATTAAACTGTGATAGCAGGTGGGCAAGTCGTGTTTGGTCTGGTAATAACATTAGCAAGACACGGAGAGGAGAGATTATACACACTTTGTGCAGCAATCGAACCCAGTGAGGGTCTCCCCTCGCTCCCCAGTGTAACGAATGTTGTTTCTCGAACACGGCGCAACGCTGTTCTTTGTAATTACCTTCTAAAGCAAATCTCTGCAATGCCATTGTCTACTGTATCTAACTCAATCAACACTGCTCTTACTGTAGGGGCAGTGCTTATTTATTTTTCATTGTGTTTGAAATGATTTAAACAGGGCTATAGATTATTCGTTATGGTGTAACAGGAACACGCACACACACAGCTCATTAACAGTTAAAAAAAAAAAACAAATACAAAAAAAACAAACAACCTTGCTTTGTTGCAGAAAGTAAGAAGTTCTGTAAGCAATAATTAGGGTTTAAAATGACGATAACCCTGTGTGCTAATGATAATGCATTTGCAGTTTCCATATGCTTAACAACGCTACAGAATCTGCTTTTATTAGATCGGATTATTGTACAGTAAGGCTAGCTCAGCAAACTCTTGCACACACAGTTGCTTTACTGTGTTCATGTGTTCACTTTCTTTTGGTTGTTTGGTTTTTCCCATCAAGCCAATGGCATCCCAAACTCAATGTGATACTGAACCAAAGACAGTAAGGCAAGCTGATCCTTTTAAATTCCCAGCCTGGTTCACACTTTCTACTGGTTTCAGACTAGGGTGTGCGTGAGTCAGTGCAATGTTTTGTTTTCCATGAATGTGTTCTTTATGAGTGTTGAGTGTTTGTAAAATTCAGTGCAATTCTAATAATTGAGGTCATGTGCGCAAAGATAGTGATCTTCAAAGCACTGCCCAGGGTGGCTGATTGACACTCTCTACATTTCTGCAATAGTGGTGTAGTTATGAAGGAGCTAAAGCCGTTACAATCGACTTCCATTTGCTCCCAATCTCTGATATTCCCTAAAGTTCCTCTTAATAAAAGCACAGCAGAGTGAAATAAAGCACAGTGAAAGCATGGGAAATCATGGGTAAGACCAGAGAGGTATGGTAAAGCATATTAAAATACATGGTAGTAAATAAGTAGTAAAATCCTTATGAGAAATCCGCACATGTTCCCCAGGCAAAACCAGTCACTGCTCTGAGGAAACAATTCTCTGAAAATGAACAGCATAGTTAATATACTGCCTGAGCATCTGCTTGTATGACCATGGCTGTGCGTGCCTACTGCCCTCACTGCACCTTGGTCTATCACACACTGGATTTGCAGAGTGCTGTGAAGTGCTTCCGTGCATGGAAAGCAATATATATATATATATATATATATATATATATATATATATATATATATATATATATATATATATATATATATAGCGACAGTAAAGATTCTTTCCGTAATTGGGAGCTGATTTTAGCAACAGTGTTAATAGTTTGAATAGTTTCACACAGACTAATCTATTGCAGTGTTATTAAACGTGGTAATGAGGAGCGGGAAAGGAGAATGCTTGATTTCACACAGCAGCTCCCTCTTGCACATCTGAAAGCCACTGAGGAACTGAGTGGAGGGAATACCGAGCGAAAGGGTTGTGTCTTATTTATCAAACGATCGTTTATAGAAGCACAGTCCTGATGTGTCTAGATTGGGAAACACTGTAAATAAATAAATAAATAAATAAAGTCTATTCGCACATATAATATAATAATAATAATAATAATAATAATAATAATAATAATAATAATAATAATAATAATAATAATAATAATAAGCGTTTCTCTTTCCTTGTTTTTCTCATTCTCAGCTGAATGGAGATGCAACATTATGCAGACAGCCTCACCATTTCAGTATAATGTCTGTGTCATTTCTTTGAAAATGAGACATTTAAAAAAAAATAAAGATGGTGGAAAATGGCACGACCTGTTATGAGCTCCATTTCAGGAAATGGTGGAATGATAATGACATCCCCAGGAGGTAAGCGTTCTGGGCAGGTCTGTGATGTTTGTTTGTGATGTTTTCATTGCCCTGTTTGAAGTTTGAAGGTCAGGCATTATTGTGGAAGAATGAAATCACATCTCCGATCCTCACTGTTTCTGTGCTGTGTGTGCCCGGGGGGGGGGGATCAGCTGTCTGAGTGGAGTGATATAAAGTATGCAAGCCAAGCCCGGATTTCATTAGCCCAGTGGACAGCAGCTTGCTCTCTGAATCTGGAGTCAAGAATTCAATGCTCCCTTTGTATAATGCTATGGGTGCCTGGTTCCTGGCATCACGTATCAGCTTTTTACAATTGTGCCGATGAAGGAACGATGCATGATTGAGAGCTGAAGGCTCTCATACCGATAGGAAAAGGCAATCGGCAGTTTGCCTCACAATACAGTATTCGACCACCTGAGAAATCTATTCTTTTTACTCTGCATACAGTTCCTATTGTTATTCCCAATTTTACAGGACCATGCCACTGAATACAGGAACACAAAGGATACAGAACAAGCTATTAGGCAGGGATATTCCGCAGCGATAGAGAGTCGACTTCAGTTTCAACTTCTTTCTCTCAATGGCGTCTAAGTGCCTTTCAGGGATTGGTGAATAGCCCCTGTGCCACGGCTCAGTGCAAAACAGCAAATGCAAACCCTCTCTGCTGCTTACCCCCCTAGTAGGAACACAAAGTAAGGACTGGAGCCAGCTGTCAATTAGCCCAATTAATTAAGAGCTGCCTCTTCTAAGAGGTTAACACAGTCGTGGTGAAGATGAATGGGAGAGTCAGTGGGCGCGCTTGCTAGGGGAGAGCAGCCGGCTTGGATCTGTGCTGCGGGAGAGTGGAAAGCAAAGGGAGTACTGAACCCGTTTGACTGTGGAATCGTCTGTAAGTCTCTGCCTCTTCAAGAACCAGCACTGCACTGCATGGGTCACTTTAAAGCACTGCACTGATTGCAAGCCGTCTGTACAGGAGGAGGTGGGGTGGGTGGACAGGGCTTTTGGAGATTTGGTGTTTTTGGGAGGGTGAGGAAGTGTTGTGCTTATGGCTGATTATCTGAAACTCTAGGTTTAATTCATGAGTGCAAGCTGGGTTTTACCAAGCAGCCGATTTATACAAACACAATGTGTGCAGTGATGCTGCCTCTACGCCACTGCTGATGCCTCTTTATACAAACACAATGTGTGCAGTGATGCTGCCTCTACACCACTGCTGATGCCTCTTTATACAAACACAATGTGTGCAGTGATGCTGCCTCTACACCACTGCTGATGCCTCTTTATACAAACACAATGTGTGCAGTGATGCTGCCTCTACACCACTGCTGATGCCTCTTTATACAAACACAATGTGTGCAGTGATGCTGCCTCTACACCACTGCTGATGCCTCTTTATACAAACACAATGTGTGCAGTGATGCTGCCTCTACACCACTGCTGATGCCTCTTTATACAAACACAATGTGTGCAGTGATGCTGCCTCTACACCACTGCTGATGCCTCTTTATACAAACACAATGTGTGCAGTGATGCTGCCTCTACACCACTGCTGATGCCTCTTTATACAAACACAATGTGTGCAGTGATGCTGCCTCTACACCACTGCTGATGCCTCTTTATACAAACACAATGTGTGCAGTGATGCTGCCTCTACACCACTGCTGATGCCTCTTTATACAAACACAATGTGTGCAGTGATGCTGCCTCTACACCACTGCTGATGCCTCTTTATACAAACACAATGTGTGCAGTGATGCTGCCTCTACACCACTGCTGATGCCTCTTTATACAAACACAATGTGTGCAGTGATGCTGCCTCTACACCACTGCTGATGCCTCTTTATACAAACACAATGTGTGCAGTGATGCTGCCTCTACACCACTGCTGATGCCTCTTTATACAAACACAATGTGTGCAGTGATGCTGCCTCTACACCACTGCTGATGCCTCTTTATACAAACACAATGTGTGCAGTGATGCTGCCTCTACACCACTGCTGATGCCTCTTTTGTCCAACTGCTTAAATATGCAGCTGGTAATGAGACTGGCAATAAATAAATTAAATTGAAATTGAAAATCACTTTGAAAATCTTTTTAAACGTTAGAGGTCGTCAATGTTATTGAAAGTACAGTTTAGAACTTCACATTCCGAGTCACGGTATTTGTAACAAATGATGTGGGCAGTAATTAGAATAAAATCCTGTGATAAAATGTCAAGACTTTGGGAAACAGAACTGCGAAGTAATGAGCCTGCAGCTGCTCACTGATGGGACTTTTATACTTTATAATGGGTTCACCCACCCCCTGTATGAAACCTCAGAGTGTTAAACTAACAGTTAACCATCTCACTCATTTAAAATAGGGCAGATCAAACGCATTTCCAGATCCTCATGTTAAAAATGGGGGGGGGGGGGGGGGGGGGCTTTTTTTAAAATTTAGAACTTGTGAAATCTATCTCCCTTCTTTACCGGGCCCTGCTCCCTCAGCATGCGCATGCTCGTGACATTTAGAATGCTGTGTGCAGCGCAGTTCCATCGGAATCAAACGTACTCAGATGGAGTTCCTTTGGAATTCATTCGGAATTGCTGCAATGATTTTAAACCTCGCTGTGTAAACAGGCAGTTATACAATCCGGGGAGGCTCTCCCCTGTGACTGTATCGGAATGAATCATGAATCCGTCTCTCATTATGCTAACTTGTGGGATGCGTGTTCATGTTTTTGCTTGATTATTTATCGTTTCTTAACTTTGGAATGATTTTTTTTTTAGTGCCACCAGGCTGCCTCTTACCGTTTATGGCTAGTTGCTTTTTAATATATGTCAGGTGCTAACCATGCAGCGTGGATTTGAGTAATTGCAGGGGGGGGGAGGGTTTGCAGGTTATTGCATAATGCATTAAAAGGCTGTCTAGAAACAGTGTCTTTGCATGTCTCAGGCCAGCGTTTCTATCTGTCCCCAGACTAAAGTGATAAAACAATTGTTATGACCTGTCAGGGGGGCTGATAACACGAATCACTTTATTCTGTTATGGAACAAGCCTCACCTCTGCAGCTCATCCAGACTCGTACTTCTGGAGCAGTTATAGTTCTGTGCAGAGCCAGGTAGGATGCATCTGTTCAAGCGCATTGTTTCGTGCTTTCCTGTTATCATGACAATGAAAAGTGTGCAGAAAACAGATACATGCGCCTCCATTCATAATACCCGACAGTGTTACGAAAGCCAAACAGACTTGTTGCACAGCAGTACGTTTCTAACCGTTCATGTACTGCGTGGTGCCCTCGCGGGAAATTCATTCACTGAATCTGGATCAGTATCACTCCCTGTCATCTATGTTTATTGCATTTACAGCTTCCTTCAGCTCCAGTCAGAAGAAGTAAACTGAGCTGCCCAAGTTGAAATTGTTTTAATTATAAAAGCTCTTGTCAGCGCATTGCTTTCATGGTGTTCTTCATTCCAGCGGGATCGTTCACTGCCTGCAGTTGCTTTAGGGTTACAATGACCCGCGGGTTAAATGAATGATCTGACAAGCAAGGGAGAAGCCAGTGAAAGTCTGCTATGTCTAGCTCTTATTTTCTTCTTTTTCTTCTCCTGTGCCCTTGTTAAGAGGCATTATTGGCATTTACATCTGCATTAACATCACAACATGACACCCTTTCTCCCACAATAAAGGGGGAATGCCAGATTGATTAACATGGATTAACAGAGCGACGCGCGCTGCAGCCCCCTAATGCATTGAAGCAGGCTGATCACAGAACCCCTTGGCCGCTGCCCCACTGGGAGGCAGGCCGTTTGGGCTTGTGAGAGGGCTGGATCCTGCCACCTTCCCCTTGCATCCGTCCCTCCCCAGGCTGCGGATTAGCCCTGCACTGATACAATAGAGGCATATGCTGCTGTGTCCAGAGCCAGGCTATTCAGATGTACGTTACTTACACCCTAATAAGGATTAAGCTTAATGAACTAGAAGGAGTTAACAAGAATAAAAGACTCCTTAAGCAGACCTTAATTCCATTTTGTGTCGCTTCATTTTTTTTTTTCTCTTTTTTCTCTTTCCTTTTCTTTTTTATATTTGAACACAAGGTGTAATCCTCTTAGATATCAAAGGTAGTTGAGAGTATGAATTTAGATTTTGCATTTCCAGCCTGTGTAAGATTAACTCCTCCTGAAGGCTTCTGGAGATGA
>NC_054574.1:417228-434728 GCF_017654505.1 Polyodon spathula | reverse complement strand
ATTGCAATGAAAATAGAGCAATATGCACTGGGATTGAATTAATACGTGTGAATTGTCTTTCCAAAGGTATTAAAGTTTTGTTTTGTGTAGACTGCAAGTTTAACCAAGCACCAATTTATTGATCACAGAGCATGACTAATTGCAACACAGTTTGTATGTTTGCAGAATAAAGCCCATTAGTTTGGGTTTCACGCTGGCTTTAAAGAGAGAAGATATGGTGGTTAGCTTGTAAGGGGGCTTAGTTAAACCCATGCACTTCACACCCTTTCTTACTCTCTGTATTGTTTTGTGTTTGCTGTTTTTTTGTTTATTTTTATCAGAAGCCAAATTAAGGCCATAGTGAAAAGTAATAATGATATGGATTAATGTGAGAGAACTTGACAGAAGCACATCATTGACTGTGACCAATCCATGATAGAAATTGGCAGACAAAGCAGCAAACAGTCAATACAGATTACAATTAAGCCTCTCCTCTTGTCTGCGTTTGGACCCGCATTGATTGGATCTTGGAGGCTAGGAGCCGGGGCTTTGCCAAAAGTGACAGCGGGAGGATGGGAGGCGACGTGGGGCGCTGGGAGCCACACCATCACAGCGCTGGCACCGGGACAGCAGCCCCCCCACCACCGCTCGATTTAACCAGTTGGGCAAGCCTTCAGCTCATCCACAAAAACACTGTACATCCGACAAGAAAGAAGACGAAGCGACAAGGATGTCACATGTGCATTACAGCCTCTGTATTGGAAGCCTTCCTGAAAATATCTGTATATAAACAGTTCATTGATTAGTCTCTGGTCCACTTGGTGATCTTAGCCAAAATATTTACAAAATAGTTTTTTTCAAGCCACGTCGGGCTCATTCCTTTTGCGTTACGCATACAGAACGCTTTCCTAAATCACAGATGGAAAAGGCCGTCTGTCAGGACATCCCTGCAGAGGGGTAGCTTCATCCCAGTGCTCCTCACTGCATTGCTCCTCGCTATCTTGTAAAGCGCTTTGTGCTGGTGGTCCACTATAAAAGGCGCTATATAAAATAAAGATTGATTGATTGATTGACTGATTGATTGATTGACTGGTAAACAGGGGCTTAGGTGATGCTAAACCCAAGGTTAACACAGCACAACAACAGCCAGGCATTGTTTGTGGGTTATGTTTCTTTATCAGTTGTAATACAGGCAGCTAAAAACAATATCCCCCAATCCAAATCTGTTTACATCTATAAATACTAAGACAAGTACAATGCTGACTAGTGCATGTGTTATTAATATATATAATGATGATGATGATAATAAGAATCCAAGAAGAAAGGGGACAGAGAGAAGGGGGGGGGGGGTGAAGATATTTTATTCTTTTTTATGCATTCAGCTTTCCATTCTCTCTCTCTCTCTCTCTCTCTCTCTCTCTCTCTCTCTCTCTCTCTCTCTCTCTCTCCTTTAATTTTTATGTTAATCGCTGTTTCTGTCTGAATCAGACTTCTCCTTCTTTAACCATATCTCTAGTCTAGATCCTGGCCAGCTTAGCGCTAGACAAAACTAAAAATAAATAATAATTCTGTGGAATAATAGGAGCGCCAGGATTGGCAGCAGCTGAAGCTTTGCATTCAGATGTGTGTCCGGCTCTGCTGAGCCCGGCGCTGCTTTATCAAGTCTCTACAGCCAGCAGCTTGTTTATGAATACAAAACGTGGCACGAAACCCGAGGAGTGAGCTGTCTTTGTTTTGTCAAGTGTGCCGAGACAAAATGCTTGCCGCTCGCAAGTCCTCACTTCTTACAAGTCTCCAGGGGACTTTAGGGGGCAGCTGGAACCAAACCGCTACCTGCAGAATGGTTGCCATGGGAAACCCCCCCCCTTAACACTTTTAAAACAAGACCGGGGTGGGTGGGGGCGAGGTGGGGTAGGGTGGGGGGTGGTGGGGAACAAGTCTTTGAAGTTGTCATGAGCTCATAAGTACTCTAGTGCAAATAGATACGTAAACTGCCCGGGCCGACGAAGAAGACACACCACAAACACACACACACATGAGGTGTGTGTGTGTGTGTGTGTGTGTGTGTGTGTGTGCGCGTGTCTGTACGAGTGTGCGTATGAGTGTGTGTGTGTGTGTGCCTTTGTGTTTCTGTCTGTGTGTTTGTGTGTGTCTGTGTACGTGAGTCTGTTTGCACCTGCGTCTGTGTCTGTGTCTGTGTGTCTGTCTGTGTGTGTCTGTTTCTGTGTGTCTGTCTGTGTGTGTGTGTGTGGCTCTTGGCGTTTCAGGATTCCATCTTCTTGTATGCAAATGGCCGGCTGTGGTGACAGACAGCCACTTTATTAACTCATTAAGCTCATCGTGTTTCCTTTTAAAGACAGTATAATTAAGAGCAGAGCTGTCACTCTTTGTTTGCAGTTAATGATAGGACCCTCGTGACCACGGTGTGATCTCAATCTAGAACAGGGCTGCTCAGCGATGGTGGGCATGCTAAAATAATCACTCCTGCCTGTTCTGAAGAACCCGTCAAGATCTCAAAGAGAACGGAAAAGATCACACTGCCTGCCCCAGACAGGTGCATTGGAGTCTTCACTGGAAACGTTCCTCCTCTCACAGAGTTAATAACAAGCAGCCAGTAATACTGCACATGACTGGCCACAGAGGACTTGGGAGGGACTCAACCTGTTCCTACATGATGTCGTTTCTCAATAACTGTGGCAGAGAAATTAACCTTTTTCTAAATAGGTAAAAACAGTGAACCTCCCTCTGACATGTCTGAGTATAACTGAGTATAACTGAGTATTGTGTTTAATTTGTAGAAAAGGTTTCTATTGAGCATAACCTGTTCATTATTTACTGGTTAACAATGCATCTGCTGCATGTCTCTCTGTTAAAGATTTTGGACTGTGTTGTGTTTGTTTCTGTTTGTTTCTGGGTTTTAAATGGCTCTATAAGAACATGTCCTAGTTTTGGCAAAGCGTCTGCTGAGGTCAGAGAGTGATCGCTCACCCCATTCAAAGGAGGCAGGTTGCACTGCTGCGCCCAGCAGAGAGTGGCTCCCTTGCACTCGATGAGACTTGAGTCAGTCGTGTTGCTGCGGCCTGGAGTAATCCTGCATCCTCGACCATCTGACACGCATTTGCACTTCACAACCGGGACTGAGAGACAGAGAGAGAGAGAGAGGTCTGTGTGAGTGTGTGTGTGTGTGTGTGTGTGTGTGTGTGTGTGTGTCTGTCTGTGTATGTCTATGTCTATGTGTGTCTGTGCTTGTGTCTGAGTGTGTCTGTCTGGGTGCCTGTGTGTGAGTGTGTGTGCAGGAGTGTGTATCTGTCTGGGTGCCTGTGTGTGAGTGTGTGTGTCTGTCTGGGTGCCTGTGTGTGAGTGTATACTGAGAACTCCAATCTGACTTTGATACACTGTAGCTTTTCAAGACCTTTCTTTGCACAGGTGTGATTAGACGAGAATGGTTCATCTTCCAATGTGCTTTTGTTTAGTTGTCTCATATCGCCAGGCTGCCCAGCTCTCTTACTGATTAGAGCACAGGTGTGGAAAGTTTTTGAATATATATTTCAAATGTTTCAATACAATGTACTGTACACACTGCTCCAGTCATGAATAACTGACATTGCATTAGTATTTGTATCCTGTCAAAAACCATAGCAAAGCTTACCATGGTACATTTACACCATCATTTTGCAGCTGCCATGCCAGGCTTTTCCAGAATCATGTTTCTTTAATTATGTTTAATGCATACAGTTAATTACATGGGATTATTACTAAATCTCAGTGCTTGGTGCAAATTCAGATTTGTGAAATAAATTTAAAAAAAAAAACCCAGTGAGTTATTGCAGAAGACTGCAGCTGAGAAAAAGTGACCACGTGAACTGTGTTTGCAACTTCTGCACTGTTCCATTAGACGCCCTTTTGATCAGTTATTATTTCACTTTGTACTTATTGAATATGGACTGTCTGATGCGTCTCAGCCTCCTTGTACCATGTGTGACAGCGTGTCTCTTCCGTGATTACAGGTTGAATGGCCAGCCTCCTGTGCTTCTACAGAATAAGAGTCCGAGGATGAGAAGTTGCACATGGTCTAATGATGCTCATCTGCACACTGGCTGGGACGGCCTTTTGATGGTCTGGCAGGTGTGACAAGAGCTGGAGCTGCTTTTACACATCAAAAGCTATTGAATGTGGTTTGTAAGAAAAAGAGAAGAGGGCACGTGGCATTTGTACGTGTCTCTTATTGTTTCTGTCTTCAAGTTCCTCCAGCTAGACAGATGGCTGTGTGCAAACGCTGCTGCAACACAGATCAATGTAGCTAGATTAATAAATAAGAGGGCATTTCTCTTTTTATGCAGTTAGTTCAAATGTATGTACATCTATACAGTGTGTGTGTGTGTGTGTGTATCTATCTATATATATACACACACACACACACACACACATATTTAAAACCATAAAGAACTACGCCTTGTGTATCCCTTTCATAAAGTTTTAGTTAGAAAATATTTTGAAATTATTATTATTATTATTATTATTATTATTATTATTATTATTATTATTATTATTATTATTATTATTATTAATTGTAAAGCCATTTCAAAAGCTTTACAGAACTTTTCAGCCAGTCAACACTAAGCGCAGCCACGGAGTGACCTGACCCCCTGTTTCCTGCAGTGCGGACTATCATCACCACTCGCAATGCACTTTCTAATACAAGACGACAAGAGATCCTATTAAAACATCAAGCACATTTTCTGTGAGTCTCAATAATTCACTATTCACAGAGACCTGCCTTACACCACAGCAGCCATTGCAAGAGAGATCATAGATGCTCCGATAACAGAGCACATGTTCAGCAGCACACGTTTATGAATAATGAGCATATTCATTACAGCAGCTGTCAGAACCCGTGCCTCGCCTGGGAGAGGCGAGAGGTCCGTTTGTTTCTTCTGCCCAGCTTTCTTACTGGATAATCAGCTGCCATCTGAAAAAAAAAACAACAACCGCGCAGGTTTACGGCAGCAGATTTGTTGAACAGCAAAAGTAACGCTTTGAAATAATGACAGACAAATTCATACCGACTTCCAAAGTGGTATATCAGGAAGGACGGGTGCAGAGCGCTAATGCATTGTAAAGCAAGGGAGTGGGGTCGGGCAGGAGCTGTAGGGTTAGGAGTGCTCACCGCTGCTTTCCAAAAGGTACCACAAGCGAGCTTCACTGAGTTTCTATTCAACTCTACTGAACCAGCATGAACATCTTTTATTTTTATAAAATATATATATATATATATATATATATATATATATATATATATATATCATATATATATATAAGAAAAAAATTTTTAAACTGGACTGAAGAAGAAAGGAAAGAAAGAAAAAAAAAGCAAGTATTCAAAAAAAATAAAAACCGTAAGGTCTAACGTCGTCAGAGAAGGGCTGAAGCGTTCTCCTCTCTTGCTCACAGGTTAGCTGGCAGACCCCTCTCTGCAGCAGCACATGCTATTGTCCCCTGCGGAACTTGGAACTCGGAACTCGGAATCGAAGCCATTCTGATTCCACTAATGCCTGCTCACAGATGCCCTGGAGCCACAGGTGCACTTCCTATACAGGTGCACAGATTACCGGCGCCAGTGCAGGCATGGCAGTATACAAGCAGCCTTCACTGCTAAGAGCTGGGAAATGATGTGAAAACAACATCCAACAAGCCAGCAAGCCAGCTACGCAAACAGATGCTGCTTTAATATTCCGCCCGCTTTCCCCGTTCTTACTTACAGCATGTGTCACATTTTCTGCTGACTTGATGGGATTTTGATAGTTGTACTTTTCCCTGTAGCTGGCATCTCTTAATCAATGTTAACTGGCTTTAATTAGCATATGTTAATTAATGATATTTACTACAAATTAAAGGTATGAATGGTCCCAGAGGGTTTCCTGTTCATCTAATTAGAACCAATTAGCTGCAATTAACAAGTGTAAATGAGATGCTATTGAATCCAAAACAAACTGTGTGTAGCCTGCCACTTTCACATGCAATTTAACCTGTGCAGTATGCTGGTCGCTGACTGAGAGAGGAGTGGAAGAGGCTTTTAATTAACGCCAGCTAGCTTAGGAGCCCCATGCTCTTTCTGCAGTGAAGTCAATGAGAGTGGCAATGGCCTTAAAGGAGTATCTGCCTCCAGCAGGCAGGGAGACGTCTGTGTTTCTCGAGACAGTCAAGCGCCTTGCCTGTACTGCTGCGTTAGAGATGTGCAGGAGCCACACTGTTCAGTTTAGAATTTTACAATAACTGGACAGTAACAGGGATTGCCTGCTGGACTGGTTTGGACTGACTGATCGATTGATTGATTGATAGGTTGTGTGGACTGGACATGAACAGAAGGAAATACAGTAAGTGAGGGTACAGTTTGCCTCGTATATTGACACAGATTGCCAGAGAGCAGGATCACATTGTTTTGTAGATGTTTGCCTGGTCAGCTGTTCTGTGCAAGTATTACTGTGCATAAAAAGTGCTTTGTACCATCGGTTCTGGGCAGAGCTTCTCATTTATTTGTGCTGGGTATCCATCATACTGTATGAAAACCCATTAGAGTCTCACATATAGATAATACAAATAACCATTGCTATTCTTTAATAATCCAAAAGCCTTTGCTTTCGGCTTTCTAGATGAATGTACTATAAATGCCAAGTATAAAAACTGAATATGCAGAATTTAAAACCAATTTCATACTGGTAGTTCTGAGAAAGCTCTATATTTTTTTCAGCGCAGGATTAATTTCTTCTCTTAGTTTGATGTTTCTTTTCACAGAAATACCCTCTGCAATCATGTGGCGAATAACAAGCAAGAAGCACTTTAAGAGAAATCTCCCCCAGCACAGTGTTGTGCATTAGTCTCCTGTTTGCACAGTGAACATGCAGAATGCATGCATGCTTACTGTTGCAACAATAGCAGGGTACTGAGCTTTGCAGCTAAAAGAATCGGCTTTGTGTGTGATAAGAGAAGCAGAATACAAGCATTGAAAAAGCAATCCTTAGCTCGACAAATCTCAGCACAGTATTAACCGATAGTAAACAGATCTCAGCGCAGAATTAAACGCTCGTAAACCCAGCCTGGGATTTGATGTTGTTATTTTGGGAAGTGCTGTATTCTGAGATGCGCACAAAGGGCCCTATATTAAGTCTCAGCTCGATGTCTGTGCTTGGTGTGCTGCAGCAGCGCTGGGACACTTGGGTAATGCTCTGCTAAGCGTTATACAGGCCAAAGGGCCAGGGATTAAGAGCTGGGGAAGCTGCTATTGTACACAAGACACATTTCTTATTAGCACTTCAATCCACAACAAACCCCACGCATTACAGGCGCTTATTATTTTTCTTCAATCACACTGCGTGGATTCTGCACACTGCCGGCTCACAGTGCGCTGCAACTGGGAGGAGCAAAATACATTGCCCAGGTCTGCCAGCAACGGGAACCGTGGCCAAGAAACCCAAATACCTGAAAGTGTACACTGTGATTGTAAGAGCTGCCTGTCCCTCACAGAGCTTGTTACACCCACAATCTTCTCCTTAAACTAGAACTAATATACTGCTATTTATTATTATTATCATTATTATTATTATTATTATTATCATTGTTATTATTATTATTAGAACGTTTCCTGTCTGTCTGGAATGTGTACCTGCGTTCATATAAAAGATCCACAGTCAGCAATTCCGTGTGAAGCAGTTTATTCAGCAGGTTTGCTCCTCGCAATGCATTTTACCTCCCAGCTTGTTTTTCAACATCCTTTTTTAGTGTTACAGCACGGGGAAAAAATTCCCCAATGAGACGTTAGAATTAAAACAAGAAAAACTTCCAACAACTACTTAAGATATTCTTACACAAGGTGGTGTTGCAAATTCACATGCCAGCCTCTCTCCTGCGGAAGATTAGAAAGGTTGAGGTCTGGGAAGGGCAATGTAACAGCTTGAAACCTGCTTTCATGCTAATGCTCCCACTGTTTCAGGCTTAAGGGAGGCGCACTCTCACCTTCACTTTCATTACTGCCTACAATAGATACAAGTTCTGTAGCAGTGAATTACACTGTGAAACGAGCTGATAATATGAGTACAATCAGGATTGGCAGGGAGGATTGCACTCAGGAAACTCTGGGTAGATTGCTTTGACTCCGTGAGGAGGAGCTGAAACGTACAGCATCTCTGCACTTCACAATTTCTTACATCAAGAGGTGCATCGGTGGAATAAGGTTTAAGGACAGCATGGTAATCAGGTGACTATCAGATATATCTGATCTTGGGCCAGCAGACGAGATCCTTCATTGCATTGCACCCTGCAACCCTGCTCCTTGCACCCTGAAATCTACACCCAGCACCCTGCTTCCTAAACTCTACACCCTGCACCCAGCACCCTGCTCCCTAAACTCTACACCCCGCACCCTATACCCTGCACCCCGCACCCAGCATTCTGATCCCTGCACCCTGCACCCAGCATTCTGATCCCTGCACCCTGCACCCTACACTCTGCACCCTGCACCCAGCACCCTTCTCCCTGCACCATGCACCCAGGATTCTAAACCCTGCACCCTGCACCCAGCATTCTGAGCCCTGCACCCTGCATCTCGGCTGTATCAGTGACCATGGCCTTGACGAGTTCACTGCACTAAAGCAACACTTCATGATAGGAACGGAATGGTAAAGATGATGAGGGGGTGGGGTGGGGTGGGGTTTGGTAGTAAAGTGCCGAGACAGACAGATAGGGGTGACGCTGAGGGCTCACTGCAAGGTCACAGTTCCACATTCACACCTCCCGATCCGCTCGGTGACTCTGCTCGTTTAGACCACGTGGGAGGAATTCATCTTCTCGAAGCACCTTCAGGTCATATAAAGAGCAGGTTGAAGTCATCTGAATCGCTAGTTACTCTGATGCTATCTGTGGAATGAAGAGGAAATGGACCAGCATTGCTTAGAAGTGCATGAACCCGATTAATCGGTACATTTGCACAATCATTTTGCAATGAGCCGCGCTTTCATCAGTGCTTACGCTACGCACGTTCTGGTTTTTATCCAGAGTTTTTAACATGTTTATCATGCTTAGATGTGGTTTACCATGCTACACTCTGCTTTAACTGCATTCCAAACACCCTTATCATTGGATCTGGAATACATGTTGAGTATCTGATGAATGGATGTTGTTCACTCCATGTGAATTAAATGGGAATTCAAGAATTACAATAATTGGAAAAATAGATGTTAGCTTTGATGTAATTGCATTTGAATTACTACCGGTGCTTAAAATGAATTGCCATGTTGCCGTGTGGTAGCAGTTTGATTTTATGTGCCAATTAAAATAACATAGAAAATGGATGCAAACTGTTAATGCAGTATTTGATGACCAGGAAAGTCAAATGAAAAGCTTTTAGAAAAGTTGCTATATATATTTTAATCACCACCTGAATAATTGTCCCTCTGAATTCCTGGTTGTGTTTTTGGATAACAATGTATCCAGGAGCTTGAGATCGGAATGTATTCACAATAATCCGAGTTCAAACGGAATTTCCATATAACAGGATTTAAATGATATTATATACAAATGAAACTCCCCATCTAAACCTGTGCCAATTCAGGTCCTATTAGATTGGCAGCTTCTTTAGCTCAAACAATTCTTCAAAGCCCATTTGATCGCTGTCCTCCTATGCATTCTGCAGAGAGGCACGTGGTCTGTGCTTTGTGAGCAGAATACATGTATTACAGTATAAAGTATGGTGGACACTGCCATATATTTGCAGTAACGAGACCCCTGTGTGCTGTGCTGATTCGGTTCATCGTGACTAATAGCAGTTTGCAGGGCTCTATGGAGCCTATACTTTTTACTGCGTCCTGTATATTCGCTCTCTTTTTCATGTTCTTCACTAAACAGCATGTGATACAATGTGCAACGTGTAGCATGCAGGACAGTACAAAAAGATTCTGAAAATGATGAAACTCTGCAGCCCGTAATGGTTTGGTCAGTGTAAAGTAATGTCCACTGGCTTGCCTCGGATCAAGATAATGATAATACAAGTGTATGCCTGTAATCAGGAAAGTTTCTGGTTTGGTCGGCAGTACTTATATAAAATCCGATCTTTGATGATATAGGATATTGTTATCTCTGCATATTATACAAATATAAGGACGCCTCGTCAAGGACATGTTCTACTAGATCAGTAGATTTTTATATATATATATATATATATATATATATATATATATATATATATATATATATATATATATATATATATATATATATATATATATATATAATGTATGTATATACTGTATAACGTATTTAACACATTCACTGTAGCTTTCATTAGTGTTTTAGTGCACATCATAAAGATAAGGCTGGGTCCTCACAATTGCAATGGAGCGCCTATGTCCCGGGGTCTTGTAAAGGCTAGAGCAGGGTCTGGCAGGGTTATTGTTCCCCTCTGACACCTCCACAGCTCCTCTAGATGGCCGAGGCTCAGATCTCCTCCTCTGTGACCTTCACTTGCCCCTCACACCTCTGGGTCAGGAGTCAAGGTGAGAAGCGGCCCTGCCCGCTGTCGGACACTTTTATTTACAGCTTCCTCACTCCTGCAGCTCCATCCAGCTGTTAAAGGGGGTTTACACCTGGGAAATGTGGTGAAGACAAACAAGTATGACCAGAAACTAAAAACAAAGAAGGGGGTCACAGCCGTTTAACCTTTTAAACTCGTTAAGTGCAAGAATATACCAGAACAAGCCTGATATCTACGTACCTTCTATCTGCTATCTGAGGATCACCAACGCGAAGCGATCAAAGCTCTTGCCTGTCAAGGCTGAGATAATGCTCACACGTCACACGCAGTGTCCATGTGGAGAGGTTTATTTTAAAGAGGTGTCAGCCCTGAGAATGCTCCCAGTGCTGGCTGTTACTGGCTTGGAGAATGGAGCTGCAATCCAGACACCTTTTAGAACAGTCATCTCCCTTCTACCGATGGGAGAGAACACTACAATGAGGCATTTCAATTGCATGCAAGGAGAATTTCCGAAGATAGCAGCTTCTGCATCGCTGTCTGTCTTGAGCACACAATGTCCTTTAATGTCTCAACAATGGCCCATGCCACAAGCTTGATCCAGCAGGCAATCTCAAAATGAGGGATATTATGAGCATGGGGGTTGATCTGGTCCTGGGCAAGCGTCCATTGCCACAGCTTGCTCTATCCCTGCACTGTTTTGAAGCTGTGAGGTCCATTCTCAATCCATGCTGCCAGTCCAACACCAGCTCACACCAGTACCTGTATATCAGAGCTGTGGATCCACAGCAGATCTCTCCTGACTAACATGCACCACTCTTGAGGTATTAAGGCAGCATGTTTGCACAAGGCACTGCGTGTACCATGGCGTCGTAGTCTGTGCAGTGCATGCTGATCGGTGAGTTTTTAGAGGGCAACTTAAATCGAAAGCATTGTGGTCTGTCTCACTGCCACCGCTAATCATTTTCACTTAAATAAAGGTCTTATTAAAAACAAAATGTGCTCATACGTTTGTGTGCTAAATTGAAAATGCTTGTTTGAATATGAAGTCAGATGTGAAAGAATTGTCTGACAGAGCACCGATAGCCCGGTGCAGAATAAGATTATTTGTTCTGCATTATATAATGCATGCACTGATTTTACGTGACTAAAGAGAGCGCTGCCGAACCCCCTGTGAAATGTGTTCTTATTTATATGCAGTTATTCAGGTATGAAGTAAATTCCAATTACTTCTTTAGATTTCTATTTAACTTGTGGAAAATATGACAGAGCCTCTGTGTTTTCACAGCCCCTTGTAAATCTGTTAACCAGTAAACTGCTAAACATCAGCGGGGATGATGAGTTCTACCCGCTCTATTTAATTAAACATGTAATAAAGGACAGCCTCTGTAAAACACGACGTTGTGGACACTAAACTGAATGCATTAAATGAGTAGCACCCAGTGTCTGCCAATGCACCAAGCCTCTAGCGGACACGGTAATGCAACTTTCTGAAGTTAAGACACTAAAGAAACTGGCTTTTTAGACGTGAAAGAGACCTTTCTGAATGATCTCAGTGGTGGTGGTATTAGGATCAGACACTGTTCAGATCAACTGAATCCACACCAGTATGCTCATCGTGTTGAACACTAAGAGCAGTGTTTGAATGCATTCACAGTGATTCATTCAGTGCATTTGATTTGGGGGTCTGCATGGGTTTTAAACTCATCTCTACATGACTCACAATGCTATATTTCCTAGAATTTACCCAAACGTGTCACAGTGTTACTGTATGCACCCATTAATTAGCTGTGCGCATGTTAATGCTGTCTGGTAATTATCTCTAGTGTGTATCCAGGTGAGAAAACCCACTGAGACTACAAATCTGTGCCTTCCCTTAGAAATGTTTGCCACTGTCAAATGTGCAGTTTCACCATGCTTTTTCCACAGTTATATTGAGCATTTACCATAGATCACCATGGTTCACCATGCTTTTTCCACAGTTATATTGAGCATTTACTATAGATCACCATGGTTCACCATGCTTTTCCACAGTTATATTGAGCATTTACCATAGATCACCATGGTTCACCATGCTTTTCCACAGTTATATTGAGCATTTACCATAGATCACCATGGTTCACCATGCTTTTCCACAGTTATATTGAGCATTTACCATAGATCACCATGGTTCACCATGCTTTTCCACAGTTATATTGAGCATTTACCATAGATCACCATGGTTCACCATGCTTTTCCACAGTTATATTGAGCATTTACCATAGATCACCATGGTTCACCATGCTTTTCCACAGTTATATTGAGCATTTACCATAGATCACCATGGTTCACCATGCTTTTTCCACAGTTATATTGAGCATTTACCATAGATCACCATGGTTCACCATGCTTTTCCACAGTTATATTGAGCATTTACCATAGATCACCATGGTTCACCATGCTTTTCCACAGTTATATTGAGCATTTACCATAGATCACCATGGTTCACCATGCTTTTTCCACAGTTATATTGAGCATTTACTATAGATCACCATGGTTCACCATGCTTTTCCACAGTTATATTGAGCATTTACCATAGATCACCATGGTTCACCATGCTTTTCCACAGTTATATTGAGCATTTACCATAGATCACCATGGTTCACCATGCTTTTCCACAGTTATATTGAGCTTTTACCATAGATCACCATGGTTCACCATGCTTTGTAATATGCTTTACCATTCCTCTCTGGGTTCTACAGTGCTTACCTATACTGTACCATGCTTTCAATGAGCTTTTCCTATGGGAAACTTTCATAAGGACTGTTTTGAAAAGATTGGTGCCATACGTGCATTTTTCTTCTTATTTACTTGTCCAGCAATAATTAAAAATAAATTTAAAAAATAAAGAATTATCTAATAACGCAGAATGAATGCCCCCCCCTCCCCTCCCCTCCCCTCCCCTCCCCCCTCCCTCCCTCCTTCAGATTGATTCATTGCGCGCCGGAACCTGTATTGCTATTATGCAGATTCCCATAGCGATTTTATCTACTGGTCCAGCTAGCGGCTCGAACAAGCATATATATTTATATCCCCTCTCCCAAATCCCAGCGAGGCTCCCACCGGTCCTAAATCCCCGCTGCGGCTCCCCTGTAAAACCCAGCTGACACGCAGCAACCCCAAACAGCCGCCTCTTGCCTATGCATTAGCCATCTATCCCAGCTCCCTGACACCTCTCCAACATAAACCCGTAAGGTCGGAGTAAAATATCACTCTCCTGGCGAAAATAAAGCTTTGTCTCCCTCCTGATCTATAGGATATAAAATAAAGCCTTGGCTTTGATAACGGCTTTCCGGTGTGCAGGGGTGCTTTCCGCGCACACAATGAAGATAGACGAGGTGGGATTGCCTCGGTCTCTCGTGGTTTCCTTCTCTCTCTCTCCATCTCGCTCGCCTTCCTTTCACTCATTCGTTCTTTTTCTTTTCCATGTCGCTCTGCTATTATTCGCCCCCCCCGTTTTCCCTTTACTCAGCGCCTGTTTTTTTCCTTGTATTTATTTTATTTTATTTTATTTTTTTGACCAGTGCAGTAGTTTGGACACAGTCAATGATTACGCGGTTTGTGATTCATGATTACTCGTTATTTTGCGGTTCTGAATGTACTGCTTGTAGAAATCAATGGTGTTTGCTGCTGCCAGTGGCCTCCTATTTCCAAGTCACGCTAGTCTCTTCAGATATTTGTACTGCCTAACCTTTATCCCAACAGCCCCTGCTTCTTATGGTTTCAGCTGGTTGTAATGTATATGTATTGAATTGCATTGTGTGTGCCTGTATCGTCATCACGTTAGTCTGTTCAGTATTGCAGTCGTCACTTCATTCCCTTCCAGTATTTCAAGCCACTGTTTAATGTTCATTGTTTGCACCATTCAAACTCACAAGCCACGCACCAGCTCTTACTGCGGCTCCAGGACTTGCATTGCAATGGATCAATCAACAAAGCGCGCTTTCTATTTGTCCTGTTCATTGTTTTCGTTTCTTTATCTATTTCTCTGTTGCTATTTTTTTTGCTCTTAATTATAGGGATTCCAAAGGAGAACCATCGAATTAAGGTTATATTTAGAACTCTGTGGTTTCATTTTAATCCAATTCTAGAACCCTCTGTTGTTTAGAATGGTAATTAGAACCTGATACAGCAAGTTATAATAAATGATCCAGAGAACGCAATGAAAATGTAACACACACACACACACACACACACACACACACACATGTCCAGGAATATTTTTCTAATGATGTACATGCTGGTGGCTTGAACATACAACAGGTAATAAATTGCATGTGCTTCTCTAATCCTTGTATACAATATATAATGCTCACCGCAGATTCAAACAGCGGGCTAATGCACATTCGTTCTGATTATTATTATTATTATTATTATTATTTATTATTATTATTATTATTATATTAATAATAATAATAATAATAATAATAATAATAATAATAATAATAATAATAATAATAATCTTTTTGGAATTAATTATAATGAAATCTTCCAAACTTCCATGCTATCGCGACCTGTTTTTAATTCATTCCCCGGCCTCCAGTATCAGCTCCCCGCAGCAGCGGCGCTAGTGCCCGGATCACAGCGCACAGATCTCTCCCGGTGCTGAACGCAGCGGTATCTCGTGGTGTCAGCATTGCAGCGGCTCCCTGGAGCATTCCACCGGGCTCGATAATATCTCAAAGGGAGTGGTTATCACTGAACATTATATTATAATCATTAGTGATTCTAGCCCTTTCACCCTTATTGCAGAATAGACATTCTGTGCCATTAATCTAAACTGCAACAGCCGTCTCCACACCGTTTACATTTTTCTGAGTTTGATATCCGTGTTGGGTTTAATTGGAAAAAAAGAGCCAGCAGAAAAAAAAAAAACTCCGAACAATAAATCTGGTTTGGGTGGAAAGCAGGTGTAAGAACGCAGTTCCCCTAAAACATCCCATTTACGAAGTACAATCCAGAAACTAGAAGGGATTTGGAAAGTTATTGCATACTGCTGCATTGTTCGACTGGACCTCGGACACGACCGTGGTTATGTATCTAGCGATGCTATTGCATGTAGGGTCAGTGTATTAAATATAAGCAGCCGTCAGTAAAACGAGTTCCCCCGTGAAATGTAAAATACATCCATTTAAACAGATGCGAGATACTGTCTGCTGTAAAAGCTAATACCCTATTAATAAAACACCCGAAGAGTCTCAATAACATACTTACAAGTGCTGATTAAAAAATAATAATAATAACTGTAAGTTCAAATGTAACCTTCCCTATAAAAAATAAACATGCCCAGAAATGCTATCACCCAGCTTGAGGGGCACACGCATTGGAATCCAACTAATGCTGATGCGGCAGACGGTTCCCTTTGGGTTCATTCATTTAAGCCCAAAAACTAACCCCCCCCAAAAATGGTTTTAAAAAGGTAGTGCAAATGATACTGCAGTTCAGCTAATTATTAAGAGGAACTAGTTTTAAAAAGTAATAAAACCCCGATTCTGAAGTGTTGCGCGTTTTTCACAGATTTCTCTGTATCGTGTTCTCTGAACAGCAACACCGCGGTTTGTTTCTTTATTTTCAGCCTGGCGAGCGGGGAAAGGGAAGGAGATGCGCGTCGCTGCGTCCGGCTTTGATTATCGGGTATAGTGGTGAAAGAACAGCTGCCCCAGTGACGGGGCTACGGGGAAGGATCTATAACCAACCCATCGAATTTCTCAAGCCAGTCTGAGACAGAGTTGGAAAATCACACACATCTTTGTGGAGTTTTTTTTTGTTTGTTTTCTGGTCAATATCCAAACCTTCTGAGTTTTAAAAGCCGCTGATACCGATTTAAGAAAAGGCCTTTAACATCTCACGTTACATTTTGATACATACACACAGTTTGTACTTTGCTATACAGAGCTATATATACACCTCTATATACCTATAAGCGAAAGTGTTTAATATATACATGGTTAGCAGATATTGGAGTGTCAACAGATTAATACAGCACGCCTAGGTGCCCCTAAAAAGCGCAGCGCCGCCAGCGTTGCAACTTAATTCTATATCAACCAAGACTGAGTTCTAATGTATTTATTAAGCGATGCTGAAACAGCGTGGCGTGTCACATAAAGCAATTACCAAATAACCCTTAAACAAAATACACGATTGGATTCCACTCCCGCGTCACCCATCTTTAATGCACGCCAGTGCGCTCTCATCACAAGTTTAAAACGAGTCGCTCTGCTATAGCCATTATCACGCCCCTCTGATCCCAACGGGCTGGAGTGGGACGGTAAGTGTTGGCTTGAAATGTGTGTGCGTGTAATCATGCCTGGGATATAGCGTGGCCACCAAATAACCCATCCATAGTCAATACTGTTGTACATATTTCTACACGGTCTGTGTGTATGACAACACAAACTAACATGCGCCTTACTGGGGTTTTAAACAACGTGGTTTATCAAAAATCTAATTCTATTGTCACCGAATTATTATAGATTATACAACTGTATTCAGCAAATTGTTTAAATGTGTGTGTGTGGGGGGCAAGTATCATTTAATTATGTTTTTAGTAATTTGAAACTTCAAATATAATAAGCATACATTTTGACGGCGCGTTGCATTTTTGGAATAGCAGACACCAATACAGTGCTTGCATACTGTACACAATCTTTTGTATCTAAATAGAAACACGATTTCTGGCAGCAGGAAGGAAAACAACAAGTTCCATCGCAGATCTTATCCAAGGCATTGAGATGATCAATGTGAGACGCAATCACTAATATTCTATTATTATCTGCTATTACAAGAAAGAGTGAACGCGAGAGACCGCGTGATACAGGATGCGCGATTAACCGCATTGTGCGCGCTGTAAAACAGAATCTGATTTTTTTTTCCTCTGCAGAAGCATTTATCGTCCCAGTGAAACCAAAGATTGTTGTCTTTTTTGGAGCACTGCATTGATGCAAACGCGGTTATTTTCTTGAA